>NW_013667141.1:34689-54080 GCF_000517525.1 Limulus polyphemus
TTTGTTTTTATTATAGACTAAAGTTAAAGCTATACGAACCCATTTGTTTTTATTATAGACTAAAGTTAAAGCTATACGAACCCATTTGTTTTTATTATAGACTAAAATTAAAGCTATACGAACCCATTTGTTTTTATTATAGACTAAAGTTAAAGCTATACGAACCCATTTGTTTTTATTATAGACTAAAGTTAAAGCTATACGAACCCATTTTATTTTATTATAGACTAAAGTTAAAGCTATACAAACCCATTTTACTTTAACTTTAGTCTATAATAAAACAAAATGGGTTCGTATAGCTTTAACTTTAGTCTATAATAAAACTATACAAACCCATTTTATTTTATTATAGACTAAAGTTAAAGCTATACAAACCCATTTTGTTTTTAGACAGCAATGACAGGTATGAAAAGAGACTGTGGAGGTGCAGCTGGAATACTTGGAGCTTTTTATGTGTCTGTAAAAATGGTAAGAAACATTAACAAATATATCACTTAACTACACATATACTTGTATAGATAATGTTTGAGATGTATAATATTTAAATAGATAAATTAGTCCAGTTTTATTATAACGTGATACAAGATAACTTGATGCACGAAGAACATGCCTTAAAGATGTGATTAGGCTTAAAATAACCTTGTATGTGTACATTTAAAAAATATCAGTTATTTTTGAATAATCGTCAACCCACTCCTTGATGCGTTTTCTCGACTAATGTCAGTTATTTTCGAGTATTTTTTTGCTAGTAGTAGTATTCTAGCAATGTAAAGATTACATCTGGACATTGTACCAAACTAAAAGGATATTAAAATAAACAAAATTTTGCTGAACGTAAAGTCTGACTATAAGTTTCCATTGTAAAGCTGTTAACCTAAAAATATGCAAATTAATTCATGAGTGTTTGTGAAATGTCAATGATTTTGTGTGTGAAGTTTAAGAAATATTGAATGCTCTTTTACTTGATATGTAAAAAAAAAAAAAGAACGTATGTGACGTGCTGGAAATTTACGTTTTATTTCTGCAGGGTTTTCGTAGCAATCTTCATGCTGTGTTCTGTTTAGCAGAGAATGCTGTAGGTCCTAACGCAACACGCCCTGACGACATCATCACCATGTATTCAGGAAGGTAATAACAATCTGAACTTAACTCTTTCAGCACGTGCTCGGTCCCTGGGACTGACCTCATAACCATTTTGTGCTTGTTATAGTTTTCATTCTATAACTTTTAAATTATTAAGCGAATGTTAACGAAATTTGGCAGATTATCAGTAAACATTACAATGCTTTCATATGTAAAATGTCATTTTTTTATTAAGTCTTAAGGTTTATTAAGCAATGTTTCTCTCGTGTCTTCTTTTTTCTTTTTGTAAATGGTTTGTGCGATTATAGGTAGTTTGCAGAAAATAGCATGTAATAGCTTAATGAATCATTGAGGTCAGTTATATTATAACAAGTGTCTAAATGAAATTTTCTGTTAGACTTTTGACAGTTATCGTACATCTTAACAGTGTATGTGACTCATGTTTGTATTTTAATTACTTCTGGATAAAGTTGGGAAACTAAGCCTTCACTGGTCGATTGATCGTCTGGCGCATTAATCGATAACATGTAACTCACATGAAATTTAGATAGTTGGTTTAATCAAAATGCTAATTCCAGTCAGTTGATTATTTCTCGGATATCAATCTATTTAATGCTAATTTTGTTTAAGCTGTTATTTTATGTGGCTAATCAACGTGATGAGTGCTCATGGATAATCGGGTTAGTCACCCAGCGCTACATCTACATGATAAGTGATTTATAATATACATTAAAACAAACTGTAAAACTAGTATTGTTGAATAAATAAAACGGATATATCATAAAAAAGTCAAAATGAAGAATAAAATATCACTAGGTTTTGCCATAAAAACAGTTTAAACTAAGTTTAAAAAAGAGCATATAATATCACAATATATTTAAAACACGATGTTTTACATTCAATCTTAAACTTTATTTTAGGTGTTTTAACTATCTTTTGTTTTTTATAACAATACAATCCTTTGTTTATATTTTTCAATTTTAAACGTTTCTAGGTTTACCTACAGGCAAATATCAGAACTGAAAGAACCTGTGGGATATCACTAAACTTTAAATGCTTTGTTAAACAAGTCATAATAATATTACACTGAAGCTAATTGTGTATGTAAAAATTTAAACTAAAAAATATTGATATTAAATAAATCTTTAACTTTCACTCCATCTGGAAGAATGAAAAATGTTGTTTTTTATTGTATTAATGAAGATTTATGGATTTGAAACTAGTAATGCATTACACCTCTCTGGTTTTTTGAGTGGGATGACATACCAGACCTTTTTCAGACCCGAAGAAGTATAAACTGAAATTTTATTCCACTTTGGGGCTGTGGAGACACTAGAAAGGTGACATTTAGTTCCCACTGTTTAATCAGACAAGAGTTAGTAGTGTCTTTCTTTAGCCTGTCATCTCAAAATTAGAGACAGATAGCCCATGTGTAGCTTTGTGCAATAAGCAAACAAATAATCACCAATAAGAAATAAGGCTTGAGAGAAGTCCATTACATGTTTCAGATATTAATGAGTTGTGTACTTTAATCTGTGGAATTTCCTTACTTTTGCTGTGTGGTTATACAAATACTATAGTTAATGGAAGCTGACTTAAAAGATTTAATTGGTTAGGCCACATTTAGAGTGTAGCGTTCAGGCTCGGGCTCCTTACCTTAGGGAAGACATGAGCAAGGGTTCAGAGAAGGGTTGCTAGGATGCTACCTGGAATGGAAAAGTTATCTCTTGACAGAAGTAGGGGGATCTGATTGAAGTGTTTAAGATTGTTAAGGAAATTGATGGTGTTGATGCATCATCTTATTTAATGGTGGAAATGAGGACACAAATATAAATTGTGGCAGAATAGGAGTCATCTTCAACTAAGACAGCTTTATCAGGATAGGAGTCATCTTCAACTAAGACAGCTTTATCAGGATAGGAGTCATCTTCAACTAAGCTTTATCAGGATAGGAGTCATCTTCAACTAAGACAGCTTTATTTTTTATAACAGGGTGGTAAGCCTCTGCAATGGGTTACCTTCAGATGTGGTTAATTTAAGAGAGTTTGAGAGAAATCTTGATAAGTATATGAATGATAAGAGCTAGTTTTAAGTGTTTAGTTTAATTTGCTGGATACGACAGCCTAGATGAACTAAAAGGTCTCTCCTTTAATGTTATCTGTTCATATACGGCCCTTCATGAAACATCTTCAGACACAGTTAATAATATTATTAGATTGTTTAATTGCTGGGATTTTACCTAAATGTTTGAGGCATTTTTCGTTTTCTAATAATACAGAACTGTCGAAATCAACAATACTGATGCAGAAGGAAGATTGGTTCTTGGAGACGGAGTAAGTGGCTTTTTTCTCTCTCTCTCTCTGATACAGATGATGTTGCAAGTTATATTTTTACCGTGTTAAGATACAAAACATTGATTACGAAGATGTTCCGTACTGATTTCGGTGGTTTGTAAAACTGTGTTTTATTTTATATGCTTTATGGAATTCCCTTTATGTGCTTGTTCATATTATTGTGTGTATTAAAATTAACTTCAAAATCCTAGGTTGCATATGCTCAGAAAGATCTACATGCCAACATCATTGTTGATATGGCAACTTTGACAGGAGCCCAGGGTACAGCCACTGGGAAATATCATGCTGCTTTGCTGACAAACAACAGTGACTGGGAACATGCTACTGTTCAGGCTGGTAAGAATTGTGGAGACCTTGTCCACCCTGTACCATATTGTCCCGAACTTCACTTTAGTGAGTTTGCAAGTGCTCTGGCAGATATGAAAAATTCAGTTGCAGTAAGTTGAATTTTATTTTGTATGCCTAGATAATAAAAAAACGTGTCAAAGATAAATGTTTCTCATAAATTCAAGATCTGGAGCACTGTTACAAAAATTATGATTTTAATTAACTCTCTCACTATGAATATAAAAGTGTTAACTCTAACTATGAATATAAAAAAGTGTTAACTCTAACTATGGGTATAAAAGAGTGTTAACCCTAACTATGAGTATAAAAAGTGTTAACCCTAACTATGTGTATAAAAAGTGTTAACCCTAACTATGGGTATAAAAAAGTGTTAACCCTAACTATGAGTATAAAAAGTGTTAACCCTAACTATATGTATCAAAAGTGTTAACCCTAACTATGAGTATAAAAAGTGTTAACTCTCACTATGTGTGCAAAAAAGTGTTAACTTTAACTGTGAGTATAAAAGTGCACGTCATGACTTTATTTTATTGAGTTACATTCAAAATTTAATGAAACTACTTTATTATTAATGTATACAAATAAACTTGGCATCAAAGTGTAGTTAATAAATCAAATTATAAGTTTTCATTTCTAATTTCACAAAGAAATATTTAGATAAATTTTCAGTCTGCTTATCTACATAACTTGCATTTGTTTGTTTTGACTTAAAAATTTTCTATTTCTTTGTCAACCCTATCTGACGTCCCGTGTGTAATGTATATTACTCATTATTGTGTAGATATTACTATGGCATTGTCTAATTTTAATATCTTCCAATCCTTTCTGTATATGGAGATATAAACCAGGAAATCAAACCTGCTTGCCACACCCTCCTATCACATCCCCTCTCTCTCTCACTGTTTACCAATAATTAACGTTTGCTATTACATCATTAATAACCAATAGAAAGACAGAATTCTAACTTACCAAATTTACCTTGATCTCAATAAGGATTTTTAGTTATTTTTCCCTACAGATTAAAAGTTACTATAATTCAGTCCAGATTGAACACTTAATAAGATAATTATAGGTAGTTATGCCTTAGTTAGAAAGCCAGTTAGTTTATAATAGTTATAGGATGATGTTTGCTGTGTGCATGTTATTATTTTGTGTTTGTAAGGGCATATTTCAAATAAATAATTATTTATTGTACAAAAGTAGAGTTAAATTTCATTGGCAGGCTGACAGCAACAAAACAAGAGGGCAAAATGTAAAATTCAGGAAATTATTAGGTTAGATAAGAAAACATTTGTCCACTAGGTATGTTTGCGAGTAGCTCGTGCATTACTTCGTTCGATACGGTAAATTGGCACGCGTTCACCATGTGGTTTACAGCTTGTATTGCAGGATTATTAGTTCATCACGGTTCGACAAGCAATAAAATTAAATAGAATCAGGTGTAAACTGTTATGAGTCTGAAGCTATTTGGGATAAATAATTTCAATTTTCTGTTACAATTTGAAGTCATTCTGGGAAGAAAAAAAAGGATTATTTAGCTTTATTTGTAATTGTTTTGTGGTAGTTTCAAAGTTAGTCATATCGACCATGTCCGTATAGTGTCAGGGTAGAAAAAACAACAGATAAGATATAAAGTTTTACTGGAAAAACTAATTTAACAGGTTCTAGAAGTCTTTAACATGGAAATCACCTTGTGTTCGGACTAGTCAGACTTTGAATCAGACTCTGACTATATAAATTCACAGGCAAGTCTTTAATAAAAAATAATTTATTCAAAATCTGATTTTTTGTGTACAAAAGGTTTGTAGTGTTTACTAAAGATTGCCAAATTTCATGAAGATACACATACCATATTAAAAGTTATAGTATGGATACTTTCATGGTTACAAAGTCGGTCAAAATGACCGTGAGTTAAGCAGTTTTTGTAAAATTCACAGAAGGATCATTTAAATAAAGTTAGTCAACAAATGTTTTCTTTCTAATGCAGTTATTTTTATAATGAGATCATATCTACATTTTACCTTTAACGACAGTCTACGTAATACTTTATAACAGCTGGAAAACAAATGCAATATTCAATGTAACTTTTTAAAATCTTGTATGTGGATGTCTTACATTCTCAAAGAACTATAGTAAATAAAATTTAGGCATTATCTTGAGGAGTACGTATTCTTACAGAGCAGCACTGCTGCTAATTTGGAGTATTGTTTACCAAGCATTAACCTTCTAGCTTTTAAACTTTCTCATTAATACTCATTGTTTGACATTGTGTCTTTTGTGCAAATTAATTTTCTCTTACAGAAAACTTCAAAACTCTGACATAAATAAGATTATATTGTCACTCAGCCTACTTTACAGTGTTTTTACATATGAAAGTTTCAATTGCACATTAATTAGTTTTTGTTCCATTATTCTGTTGATTCTTTAGGATCGTTCCAATGCCCAGCCCTCGTGTGCAGGGCTTTTCATAGGAGCTAATCTTGGATTTGATTACCCTGGAGTGTGGGTCCACGTGGACATGGCCTATCCTGTCCACTGTGTAAGTCAATTCTTGTTTTGGATAGTATTTTGGAAACTTTGTGCAAAGTTGTTTACACATTATTTTTTTGTATATTACTTGTACACCACAAAATAACCTCTTACCTCATAATAACATTGTTGTTTACTGAGTTTTGTTATTGTTGAGACTGAGACATGGGTTAAGAATCACCGTAGATAGTTGTAACTTATTTCTACCCTCCTTTGTAAGTTTTTTCTTTCATAAGAGATTTGCTAACCAAATAATGCAAACTGTAAAGAAATGATAAACCCAGCAACCTAAAATTTACTAGTCAATTTTGTCTTTATGGGAAACGTAAGAAATGGATAAAATAAGCACAATCATAATTACATATAGAATATTATTCTTTGAAAGAACAGTTTACTCTTCTGCCATCATAGTATTTAAAAACATTATTTATCTGTAAATTTGGTTAACATTAACCACCAAACTGTTTCCTGGATGCAGCATTAATTAACAGAAGTTTCTCCCGAAGTAACGAAAATCGCCATTGTGACTTCTTCAGTTAATACATTTAAAATAATGATGTATAATAGATAACATTTCTGTAATATGTTTACTGATATTGAACATGTGAATAGTACAATCTCTGGTTTTTTTAACAGACTTGATTAAACTCGTGTATCTGTAGTCTAATATTTGTCATATTCTTGTTGTTTTTTTTCTGTAGTACTTTTAGTATAAACGGTACTTGGAACATAATTTTATTCCAAAGGATTCGTCAACACATATAAAAATAAATCACTGTGCTTTTTTCTTCGTTAAGGGTATGGAATACTTCTGTTCTTATAAAATAAACGAGATACAATATCTGTCTAACTATTTCATAAAACAGTTTCACTGGTAACATCCACTGGAATGTATTCCATAAAGTACTTTTCATCTTTGGATCTTCTTCAAAACTCTGCACTTTTTAAAATAACCACCCATCATCTTTTAAAAGTAAAATTATTTGATATACAATTAGCTTAACGATAGAAAAATATACCTACAATAAGACTTTGTTTGTGTCTAGATATGTTTCGGTAGATATCTCTGTACGTTTCTAGTTTATCTGTAGACAACAATCGTTGTCTTTACTTAATTATTTACACAAACGTCACGTGACGGACTGACAGTCCCTGTAAACAGAATTAACGTTGAACTGCCGTTGTCGTGTAGGTAAAAGTAAAATACCGTTACTTACTACATTACTTTAATGATCTGTTGGCTACATCTGATTATACATGATGTCTGGCTGTTATTATTCTCAACACTGATACAGTACAAGTAGCTGTATCAGAGGCCCGACATGACAAGGTGGTTAGAGCACTCGACTCGCAATCTGTGGGTCGCGAGTTCAAATCTCCATCACACCAAACATGCTCGCCCTTTCAGCCGTGGGGGCGTTATAATGTGACGGTCAATCCCACTATTCGTTGGTAAAAGAGTATCCCAAGAGTTGGCGGTGGGTGGTGATGACTAGCTGCCTTCCCTCTAATCTTACACTGCTAAATTAGGGACGGCTAGCGCAGATAGCACTCGTGTAGCTTTGCGTGAAATTTAAAACAAACAAGCTGTATCAGGTATACATTTCTCCTGCAATATTTTAATTATTATATATATATTGAGTACAACCTAATAAAATTCTTGATGTTGACTCCTTTGTGCTATTTGTTCTGACTGTGACTGGTTTTTCTTTGTGTAGTTAGCATGAAATGTTTTAACCCATGAATTATCAGTGGAGACCCCAATAATGTTACGAACACTTCTATACACCTAATTGTGGACTGTTGATTACAGGGCCCCAAATAACATATAAATCACACAAAAAAGTAAAACAATATCACTAACCTAACTAATTTCCACTGGAGTTGACTATGTATTTTATGTATTAAAGAAAGAAAAAGTAATTTACCTCCCCTCTTTTTTGTGGGTGGGAGATAATCCTTTACACCAAGTGGGTGAACGATGTTTTTGATGTAGTTTAAAGTACAATGTCTAAAATATAAAGTAATTACTACTGAAAGGTTGTTATTTTGGTTTTTTTTTTTAAGTGTCAATTCATTTTAAACCCAAAATTTAATAGATTTTAAGTTTTCTTTCTTTTACAATATGATATAGTGCACAGAAAGCACCTAAAAAAACTCCCTTACACTCTTGACTGTATTTCAAAATTGTCAATAAACCAGTTCTTAACATTTTTTTTCTTCCAGGGTGAGCGTGCCACTGGATATGGAGTAGCTCTTCTTGCTACTCTCTTTGGCCACAAATCCGAACAAGAACTGTTGCGTAACACCTCGCCATTTGAGCAGGCTAATGGTCCTGTACTGGAAAATGCCAGTAAAAAAATCCGCCTTGTTTGACACGCCCTTCAACTTAGGCTTTAAAACACGGGCTTCATACTATAATCCAGTTGTCCTGGGTAGCGAGGCCAGTGTTAAACGTAGCATTTCCTGTCTGGACAGGAAACTGTTGAGGAAACTTGTTCTTTTTGAACCAAGTCTGACTTTTGTTGGCTAATCTTAATATTCTAGAACCAGATTAAAAAAAATACAAATGATTAATATTGAAATTAACATAATTGTTAAATGACTCTGGAAAAGAACTGTCAATGATTTTTTGGTGTAATGGTTACATGCGAGTATGAACATCAACAGTACGTTTTTAGATTAAGTTCCATATTATTTAGTAAGGCAAGAGTATAGACCTACCTCAAACCTTATAATTCGTAGGTTTTTTATTTTCTTCTTTTTAAGCACAAGGCACCAATCAAATAAAATTCAATTCACCTAAACAGGGGGTGGTCCGTTGTTTCCCGTAGATGAACCGCAGGATTTGATAATATGACCAATAACACACCTTCGTTTTATATTCTTTGCTACCTTTTTTTATTGTTTAAAAATCACTAGTTATGCTTCTGTTGCTTAAATTGTTTTTTTATGTACCCTCCCCTACTCCCCTTATATATATATACTGTTGTTGTGGTAATATATAACAAAACCATTATATACAAAGATATACTTCAGGTAATTAATATTAGCGATATATATTTTTACTTTAGCTAATTAATGTTAGCTACTAATACTACCTTCATGCGTGAAACCAGTTTTTAACTCTGATAAAAAAATAGGAGTTTCTATTTTGTTACGGTTACTAGTTAATCCAGTTGGTTGCTGGAGAGTCTTGATATATTTTATTCAATTTTTCACACAAAAAAAAAGTACAGCTGTACAATTGCTCTTAACTAAAACTTTGAAATGATAAGGATGATTTTAAATCTTTTTTTAATTCTTCCTTCTATAGTAACAAGGTATAAATTTCAATCCTGTACAATACCTTATCCAGGTACTTTCTCTTTACCATCAAATGCACTTTTATTAAATGTTATTTTGACAAGTAGATTCTGAAATAAATAGCTTTTATGTATCTATGCTTCGCTTATTTTCTTGAAATGTAATTTTTGGACAAGATACCTGTCATTCTGAATCATAGAGCTAAACAAGTAACAAGTATAAATATGAATGAAAACAGCTAAAAGAAGGGGGACTTAAAACTACATAACTGGTATACACTTTTAACCGGCATGGCCGTGTGGTTAGGGTGCTCGACTCGCAATCTGTGGGTCGCGGGTTCGAATCAAACATGCTCGCCCTTTCAGCCGTGAAGGTATTATAATGTGACGGTCAATCCCACTATTCGTTGGTAAAAGAGTTGGCGGTGGGTGGTGATGACTAGCTGTCTTCCCTCTAGTCTTACACTGCTAAATTAGGGATGGCTAGTGCAGATAGCCCTCGTATAGCTTTGCGCGAAATTCATAACAAACAAACACTTTTTACCAGAGTTAAGTTGACGTCATTATATATTTGTAAAATTTATGAGATACCACTAGAAGTTTGAATATTAACATTTAGGATCATGTAAGATGTTTAAGAAAAAAACATTAAAATACAATGTGGAACAATACAATACAATGGATTCCTTGGTTTGCGACCCGATTCTGCCAAAACTAAATTCACGCTCAAAACTTTGGGGGTGTGAGTGCGTTATAAGTGTAATGGTCAAATTCAGTGACGGGCTGACAAGAATTTGGATTCCTTATACTGCTTGAAAATTAGATTGCTAACGCACATACACCCTTATGTGGCTTTTGCGCAAAATACAACAAAAAATTCAAACCTACAAATAAATGACAAGAAGTATATTTTTTATTCAATTCATCTTTATTATAATATGCCTAAAAATTATCTTATTACCCTTAACATATTACCAGAAATTAATATTTGTGAGAAACCGTGACGTCACAAGTCTTTTTGATGAAGAAACCTCTCTATTAGGTAAAATACAATTAAAGAACGTCCACGTCGTGGTCAAAAACATGACTGAAAAGTTGTTAAAAAACAGTAACTTGGAAGAACATTACTTTAAACTGAAACCTAGTCACACCTAATAATTACGTAAGCAAGCTGTCCGTATTGATTAATATAAATGTTATATTTTTAAATAAGTTTTTTTTTTTCGTGGTAATTTTACGGTAAGAAAATAACTTTTTTCGATAATTCAAATTTTCTGTTATACTATAAAGTTTATTTTTCCAGTTCACCAATATTTTTACGAATTTGTTGTTGGTTTTATTACTATTAGTAATTTGAATATTAGTAAAGTTCCATTATTGTAGAGTTGCAATAACACACTGAGAGGAACATGATGGAATATTTCCTGTTTAGTAGTTTGATTTGAAGAATATTAAAGCCCAGTTACAGAAGACTGGAATTAACGTGGTGTATTACTGTTTTTGATGGGAGTATTTTCAAGGTTACGTTTCTTACATAAATGTATAGCACTATCCACGTGTTGCTATGGTTTCAAGGTTGTGACGGTTTGTTTAGAAGTGATTGACAGCTAACAGAAGATGTGATAAATTACACAGACCTGCTGATATTGATGACATACGGACAAGTTCGTTTCTCACTGCCAAACTAGGACTTTCAAAGTGAGCAACATCACATACACACGTGGGCTATGCGGCTGGGTCAGAGACCTCAATAGTTTAGATATAGCCAACTCTAAGTTTGATGTACTGACAAAATTGGAAGGGAGTCTGCAACACCCGCCGCCACGATATCGTCTGGCTCTTTCAACCGAACAGGATTTACTGTCACGTTTATAACGCGTTCACAGCTGAAAATGTAGAACGTGTTCAAGTAACGTCACATTTAACTCTCAGGTCCACTGGTACAGTAACCACTAGGCCACATTACTAAAAAAGTATTAAATCGAATGATAGAACGGGCCTCACATTTGTTTAATTATTTTCAACATTTATCTATCAATTGTCTGACATTTTTGAGTACGGTGCAAATACAATGTCAAAGTATACGGCAGATACAAGTCACATGTACTAAAATATTATATAATCTCACTCTCTTTGCAAAATGTGTCCAAAAAAAAACAAAACTAGTTTGTTCTGGAGGATATGAAATTATAGTAACTTTCCCAGGTGACATAATTTTACGTTAAGTGTTAAAAATTAGAATAAAAACGGACGATTTTGAGTTGCTATAAACCACACTAGGGTGCGAGTTATTATATACAGTTAATATCAGCCAAAAAGCTCAAAATATATTTAGTAATGTGGCCCAGTGGTTACTGTACTCTATATATATATATTTAGTAATGTGGCCTAGTGGTTACTGTACTCTATATATATTTAGTAATGTGGCCTAGTGGTTACTGTACTCTATATATATTTAGTAATGTGGCCTAGTGGTTACTGTACTCTATATATATAATTAACAGAAAACATAACACTTTTTCAATGTTTCGTTTTGCCTTAATTTACCCAATACATAGATGTTACGAGATTATTTTATTCGTCTATTTTCATGGGGTTTATAAAGACTGCCGCTTTATTATAATGTTACGCATCTGGTCGTTTGTTAATTTCCCGTATAATTTCTTTCGGATGAAACTTTAGAGATACAAGTCCTTTCTTAAATAAAACTAGTTTATTCCTTCTCAATTCAACTTTGTAATACACTTAATTTCCACAGTCACTTTAAACACACGCTATAATTCACAATGATTCACGCACTTACTCACGGTCACTACCGCGCTTGACTCAATTGTCCGTATTTATCTCTGCCTGTCTGCAATTCAATTCCGATTGATTCGTCTCACGTTATCCGGCGCACTTATATACAGGAATAGAGGGCACCTAGCACATACTAGATTATTCGTGATGTTCCCCGATCCTTTTAGAATATCATGACGTGTTACCAGCGTCACGTGACTACCGCTGTCGTAACAATAATAATGAAATCCCTATCAAGTGAATTGTACTAAGCAAAACGGTAATTTAAAGCAATTAATTTTGAAACTCCAGTATCTAATGAGAGATAAGTGTCAAAGCATACTATCCTTAATTTAAATGACGCTGTCTTTTATTGTTCCCCAGTGGCACAGCGGTATGTCTGCGGACTTACAACGCTAGAATCCGGGTTTCGATACCCGTGGTGGGCAGAGCACAGATATCCCATTGTGTAGCTTTGTGCTTAACTTCAAACAAACAGTAAACTGCCTTTTATTTGAAAACTTACAGCTTTAAATACAATATCATTAACTGAAACTGGTGCTTGGTGGGTGAGGGCTAACTGAAACAAGTTACTGGCGATGAGTATCAATGGGTTGTATTAATTACATAAATTGAAAGAGGGGATTAACAGGTTCGAAAAAATATCCACGACCAGGTTTAGAAAAATAAACATTAGGAAGTAAAATGTTGTCTTATTTGTTTTAATATCTTCGTTTTGGGCGAGATACAAAAAAAAATGCATGGAACCTTTATTGCTTTAATATAATGGCTCATTAACTTTGTTCATACTCTGGTACACTCCAGCTAGTATGTAACAAAGTTGGAGGTATTTGTGTATTGAAAATTATTCTTAAGTCGTCCTTACATTCTATATTCTCATACTGAATTTCAGGATCTTAGGATTGATGAAATTTGTTATAAACTAAGGACCTGAAATATAAACTTTCTGTCTATAAAGCATACTGTATCTGAATGAGAAATAGCCAATATACAGTGAATCAATGATTTATACAAATTGTAATTTGATACCATGAGGAATTTATTTGAGTTTGATCTGTTGTCCTAATATGTTAATTCACAATTGAAATTATAGTTGTTGTTTCTCAAATATATTTTCACAATCTTCTAAAAACGGTAACTATGCAATTATTATTTATTTTTATTTGATTTTTAAAGATAAACTGACCGGTTTGTTTGTTTTCGAACAAAACCACAATGACCTATCTGTTATCAAACCCCTGGATTTTAGTGTTATAAGTAAGTTAAATTGTCATTTTTCTATCAGGTGCTAAGCTGACAATCAAAAAAATACTATGCAGTTTTGTAAATAAAGCAATAAGGGCTCTGCTAGTTCAAAATTGAAGATTTTCAACATGTTGGCCAACATCCAAAACCACCCATTTATTATGCCCAGATTTTAGTATTGAAAGACTTTAGATTCAGAATGGTAAATAAAGTGCAAACTTAAAATACTACGCTAAGCCTGTCTACCATAAGGCATGTGTAACAGTTTAGGAAATCGTTTGAAAATAAGGAGCAAGTAAAATTAATGTATATAATTAAAAACACAATGTGTGTCAGTCAGTGCGTGCTGGCTCACATGGAAACCCAATATTCCTATTGGCGAATTGTACAGTGGTACTTTTACGTTTATACGAGTACAAAACAGAATGGCGTTTAACGTGCATTTTTCTAAACGAGTGCAAAACTATGGCGTTTATAACATTAAATTTAAAAACAATTACTCCAGTAATATAAACAAACACGCAAGGAAACACATTAGATTAATTCTTTACCTTACGGTGTCTCATAAATAACACAATATCATTATATCTCAATACAAATTTAAACAGGCGCCTAAAAATAGACAGTTAGGCCTAAGGTTTAATTATGCTTCATAAGAGGAAAACGAGGGGAGGGGGGGTACTTGCCCTCCTGGAAAAAAGAAAAATTATTTATTTATTCAGCATATGTATATGAATTTTTGTTTACTTTACTACTTTGTCCCCCCCCCCCCCTGAAATATTTCTGCGGATGCCCATGCCGCTATATAATATATGGCAATTAGCCTTAATAATAGTCACTGACAACTTCATTCATTTTCAATGCTAAATAAATTTCTAACTAACTCAGTATGGGATCCTAAAAAAAATCTATAATTAGGCCTAAAACTTAAACAAGCTTCTACTCGATAAATGACTGTACCCACTAAAAGAAAAATTCTTAAACCATTTCCGTTACTGGTGGACCTGACACTTTATTAATACTTTAGGGGAGAGTAAAAAAAAAGAGTTGATACCATTATGGAAGGAAAAAGAGAGATAAGTGAAAGAGCACAAACAAAGACAGTTGATTTTTACATTTCTTGATACCATAATTTTAAAAATTCACCATTTTATAACGTTGCTTTATCAATAGTTCTTAGTCAAAGATGGCGATTATCCAGAAAGACAAAGTGTTTATAAATAAATTGTTGTGTACAGAGATATATTTCGTTTATTCCATGTTTTTACACTTATTTGCTTTAAATATAAATACAACAACTCCATATTCTGCTTAGTAGATTTTACTTCATTCTTGTTCAACTACATGATACAACAACAGCATTATTTAAATGATTTATCAATTTAAAAGACATATCCTTCTCATATTTATAGTATTCCACTTAATAATGCTGTATATGTGAAAAAATATTTGGGCTTTGGCTCGTATAGCACAGCATGCCCTTTGCATATGGGAGTCGAGAATTCAATTCCATCTATATCCATTTTCGTTTAATATTTTGTGTGTGTGTGTGTGTGCTAAACAATGTTTTAGTACTCAAATAAATTTAGTACAAATATTGTATGCGAAGCACGGGTTTATCCCCTAGTCTATTTAATGTAAAAGTTATATTTATAAGCTGATCCAAAGTCTGAACAAGCACCTTTTCTTTAAGTCTAAATATCTGAAAATTAACTGGACTCTGCAACTGATATTTTGAACTTTTCTTGTGATATGTCCCTTGGTGGGTCAGCATTAAGTTTTGAGACTTCCCCACAATAGACACAGTGAATAGTTCAATGTGGTTTTGTTCTAAAACAAACAACAGCCCTTGTAATATTCTCACATATTGCATGTTTTCTACCTGCTTTAGTGATAGAGAAATGTTTCAATTATTTAGTTTCTGTGCTGTAAAGTCTTTAAGATTGCTTTGTTCTAGTTCCTTTCTTTATTGTAGGTAATCTCTATTCTGCTTATTATAATATTGTATTAATATAGAGCATCCAGGTCGAGCTATTTAACACTGTAATGTCCTTCGTTGGCCGAGTTTGGTGTCAAAGTTGACTAATACTGTGAGGGAGCAAAGGTTACGAGGAGGTTATCAAGTTAAAACTTATTTTAAGATCATTGTGTTTAGATCAATGGAAATCTATCTTGAGAAAGAGAGAAACTTGTGGAACTAAAGCAGCTTAGTAGAAGTGATTGTTTTTTGTGTTATGAACGGTTAACATAAACTTAATAGTATTATCAAAACAATTTTAAGTGTTAAAAATAATTGGATAACCGAGGGCCCATTTAAAATTGTTATGGATATATTGTAGAGTCCAATCAAAATATAATTTCTAGGCGTTTGTTCATGAAGACTGGGTGTCAGAGACATTGCTAGGCACTGATACATAGGTCCCGTATCCCGACTCTATATAATAGTGTCCCAAATCCCCAATTGGTATTTTGAAAAATCAGAATAGAAGACCATGATTGATATAATACTGAAACGCCAAAAATTCCCACGCCTATGCGTCTGAGCCATGAATCTTTTAAGCACTGAGCAACACCTCTGCTTGGTGTGTTATTTTCAGGTAAAAACTGCTGATACCTTGACAAGTATCAGATAGACTGACCCAAAAATAACTAAATCTTAAAAATGTCGTTTTTTGACTTAACCTAGTTTGTAGTTATATTACAATGGGTATATATATATATGTCTGTGTAATTCCTGACTTGGTGTATTTTGAAAGTTTTGATATAACTCTAAAGAACCTTATAAATAGCCTCAGCAAGATTATAATGTAGAACAAGCTTTCATATGCTAAAACAATATTTTTTGAATATTTCTTTATATTGTTCTAAGCTATATTTTCAGTTTTTTAATTTAGATGTTAACTAGAAGATGCATGCCATTAAGATCGAAAATTTTCAATTAATATCTAGACATGGCTAAATTAGTTATAAACACCGAGTAAGCAGTTGGTTGGATGAAGTGTTTGTTGAGTAGTGATTGAGAATTCAGTTAAGTATTCTATGTGTGAAACTTATAGATCAAATAAAATTAATTATGAAGTTAATCAGACTTTTTATCAATCGAGCACATTTCTTTTAAACATTATTAATGTATTAGACTTACAGTAGTTTCAATGTTTGTGTTGAAAAGTTCGTTTGCGACCTTAGGCCTACAGTTTGTATCAAAGTGAGCGTACCCCGTAGAAAACATTACTGAAAAAATTTATTAATTCGTTATTGTTACATAGACCGGACTTGGTATTTTGTTTACCAGATAATCAAAATGAACTTGCTCAACGCCAGAATACATTACAACAATATTTGTCATGATTCAAAACACCATAGATGGATAACTTATTTAATAGTAAAGATGTTTTACGTCACAAGCATCATGTATATTTTTTATTGGTAATAATTGTAGACGAGCGCTCCCTCACGTGGAAGAATACTAAAAACACAAGGTGCGCTGATCTCATGCGCGGATCAGTTCGAAGTGGCCTGTGTCGATGATTATAAGTTTGCGGAAACAAACAGACGTAAAATACACGGCGTTATTCAATTTTCCTTGCGAATGTATTGCAAATCTAAATTAGACGTTGCCGTTCATTGCATTTTGTCTGTTCATGATGAGTGAAGGCAATTCTGTTATTCCAAGCATGCAAAATATTCACCATTATAATAAATATGATGGAAAAATAGCAGGTTTATACGACCTGGGAGATGCAATAGGACGCGGCCATTTTGCAGTTGTTAAATTGGCAAGACATGTATTCACTGGTGAGAAGGTTGCCGTAAAAGTAATCGACAAAACAAAACTGGACGATGTATCTCGTGCTCACCTGTTCCAAGAGGTGAGATGTATGAAACTGGTGCAGCATCCTAATGTAGTGAGACTTTATGAAGTGATAGACACGCACACAAAACTTTATTTAATACTGGAGCTGGGAGATGGTGGGGACATGTATGATTATATTATGAAACATGACAAAGGAGTGAATGAGGAAACCGCTAGAAAGTTTTTTCAGCAGATTGTTCATGCTATATCGTATTGCCACCGACTTCACGTCGTGCATCGTGACTTAAAGCCAGAAAATGTAATATTTTTTGAAAAACTTGGAATGGTTAAATTAACAGACTTTGGCTTTAGTAACCGATATTACCCTGGACAAAAGCTGGAAACATCATGTGGATCTTTAGCCTATTCTGCACCAGAAATTTTATTAGGTGATCTGTACGATGCACCCAAAGTTGGTAAGTAAAAGCAGTGAATGACAAAATGTAGATTTTATAATGTTTTAAGTTTCATCTGTACCAAGTTTTGTTTCAATTTTATTGTTTCTAATCCTCTTCTTGTAAGCTTGTTATTAATCAGGAGATACCTTGTATTATCTTGCATGAACTTGGTCTTATTTTTATGTAGTTCGTGAGAAATTGTATTTGATATAAAGATAATTTTATTTTAGTGGATATTTGTGTTTACCCACCATGTTCATAGAGTTTGGAGATGTGTCAATTAACATACAGACAACAAAGGACTATTTAGTGCTTCAGGACTGTTCTTGCTCACCCACTCTTGAGAAAAGTAAAAATTTAAACTACTTTCTATCTTTCAGGCTTACTCTACTGGTGATGGTAACTCATTCCTTATGTCTGTTACTATGATATGTAGGCATAGAAGTACTTTTCCATTAAATTATTTAGGTACTTTTATGTTTTAGTTGTGGCCTGACTGAAAAAATTTAAATGTCAGGAAAGTCTTATGGCTAAAAATGTATAGTCTATTAAAATCTATCACGATGAAAAGTGACGGCATATTTGGTATGGTATTAAAATCTATCACGATGAAAAGTGACGTTGGCATATTTGGTATGGTATTAAGATGTATTATGGTGAAAAGTGACTGGCATATTTGGTATGGTATTAAAATGTATTATGGTGAAAAGTGACTGGCATATCTGGTATGGTATTAAAATGTATTATGGTGAAAAGTGACTGGCATATCTGGTATGGTATTAAGATGTATTATGGTTAAAAGTGACTGGCATATTTGGTATGGTATTAAAATGTATTATGGTGAGAATGATTTTGAAGTTGGGATCAGTTATATGTGGCATAAGCCATTTGTTTCAAAGATTAAGCATTGATAAACAGTGAGAAATAAAGTATAATACAAGCTAACTCAACCAAAAATAAATTAAATATTTCTTTCATCATAAGAATATAAATGGATTGTCAGAATCCAACATTTGTACAACATTTAAATACTGTGTGTTTTGTAGTGTGGAAAGAAAATTAATTTACGTCAGTTCTTGAGAGCCAGATAAACTTGTTATTGTTTGCTCTAGTATGTGTAGAGGTTTTCATACAATGGGCTATTATTTTGAAGTACTTGTAAGTGATACAGTAACCCACAATCATCGGTTGTTTGAGTTTGTGGTGTCAGCTTTCAGTGATTTTCAAGTACAGGTTAGCAGAGAAAATGTGATGTGTTTGGATATATTCTTGTTACTAGGATGATGCACTATATACAGTAATCAGACGTATCTCTGTTTTTTTTTTGTTGTATACATTTACACACTGTCATATAATACTGCCTCAAGCCAGGATGACATATACAGGGAAAATATATTGTTTATTTGCATTTTTAAAGTGTTAAACACTAAAAGTGTAATTGCTTGCTAGTTTTATATGTACAGTTTAACCATATATT
>NW_013667141.1:54923-81277 GCF_000517525.1 Limulus polyphemus
CTGATTAAAGGCCCGCCAAAAGACGTCTAAAGTATAAAAAAAGTGTTTGATGTTATTTCATTAAAAATAAAAGTTTTAAATTGCCGTAACTAGTGGAATTACACGGATCATATCTAACAACATCTTAAAATGATATAGTTTTAAACTGTTTATACTTCAGGTAAAGTTACATAGTTTTAAATTGCTGTAACTAGTGGAATTACACGGATCATATCTAACAACATCTTAAAATGATATGGTTTTAAACTGTTTTACTTCAGGTAAAAGTTACATAGTTTTAAATTGCTGTAACTAGTGGAATTACACGGATCATATCTAACAACATCTTAAAATGATATGGTTTTAAACTGTTTATACTTCAGGTAAAAGTTACATAGTTTTAAATTGTTGGACACATATAACTTTGGGCCCAGAACAAACTATTATGATACATTTCTTTCTGTTAATATATGTGTAACGGTGTAATGAAGTGTTTGTGATGTTTAACTTTAGTGACTTGTGCGTGTGTTGAACTTTAAAGATCATAGTAATACATCAGATTAGATTGCCAGACTTCTTTTGTTCTACAGTCTTTATAACCGTGATGTGTCTTTATAACTCTCTGGCAGGAAATGTATGTCATCCTCTTTCAGGTATTTACTCTCATGTGTATATGTAGAGCTTTCATTGTAAATTTGGCAAGAAACCAAGTTTATACACCTTGATATAAATCTTTGAAATGAAGCAAACTATTAAGAAGAAACATTATTCACTTTGAAATTAAATGTAGTAAAACAAAACACTGTAACTTTGATTATTTTGTGTTGACAATATTGTTAAGAAATAAACATACAACTGATATTTTTATTAGGACAAGTATATACAAAATATATTGAGTTCAATTTTTTTTTTTTCTTGGATCCAGAAGCTGGAACTTAAAATACAGGCCTTTCACCTGTCTTAGCACAAATGGTTATACAAGAATTAAGATCCTTTTACAAGTAATTTAAAGATATTTTTCTTAATAAAATCATTGCGATTATTTAACTGTTGTTTGTTCTATCAATTTTTTTGTGTGTGCAGAAAATTTTAGTTAATATTTATATCAATTGTGGAATGAGACATAGATGAATTCCCATTTATCTTACTTGTCCACTGCAGGCCACAGGTGATGATTAATGTCAATATTCTAACCCCATTTTCTCCTCATGCTTGCTGTATTTGTGATATTTTTAATCAATGTACAGGACTTAAGCTATTCTTTCTGATGTTAGTTTTAATCCAGTTAGGTATCCAGTTTGTCTTCTTATGTAGAAGAGGACCCTTAATTTGTCCTTCTTTCTTTCTTTCTTTTTTTTTTTTTTGTCCCCATGAAAGGGAGACCCTAATATATTTTTATATTTTTGTCCTTGTTGTGTTTTCACTGCCAAGGAAGAATGGCACATTTGTGGGCATCTCTGTCACGGTGCCCAGGACCAACCTCTGCAAATAATATAAGATATAGTGGGGTAAGCTAGCTTCATACGAGTGACGTACTGTAAATAAACAGTAATTCTCAGAAATTTCAGTGATAATATTTGTATGTCATTGTGTGTATATGTATACATGATCCCGTATAACCTACGCAGAAAGAAAACGTCTTTCTTTCATCATGATCCATTAAAACAGGGCTATGAGTTACTACGACAGGAATGATATCATCATTATTTCTTTCTTCAGGTTCAGGCATCATGTATCTCATCGTATCAGTATACACCCACATGTTTTATTGATAATATGTTACAAGTTTCCTGCTTGCATTTTGGCCAGTCATCTTGACTCAATATAAACTGCAGCGTGTGATGTGACATGAAGTTAACAGTGGTAAGCAAGCTGTAACAATGCATGCTGAGTTGTAATGTATGAATAATTAACCATCAGGTTAAGAGAGAGATGTGAGGGGTTGGTAATATTTTGTTATTATTGCTTCTTCAGGCATTATCACGTAAGTTTTAATCTACCGGTGTCTGATTGGATTCACTGCTCGGCACGTGAATGTCACTTGTTGCGTATTTGTGAAATTTTTCTCTGTGTAATTCCTCTTAATGTGTTAATAAACCTTTTCTGGGATTACTAGTTATCAGTCGTTAATAAGCTAGTCGAGGTTATTGTTGACAACTGATAGTTATACGTGGGAAAGAACAAGATTGTTACAACTGGGACTCTTATCTCTCTATCAATTATTCATTTAAGGCTTTGAGTGTTAGATAGATAAACAATACAGCTAATGTCATGGAAGAGAACCTATATATGCCAAAGCCTTGTGGAGAGTCACAGTAGAGTGACTTGTTCAAAAAAAGATAGTTGAATACAAGTACATAGAATTCCAATCAGAATTATACGAATACACGAAGGTCGTTCTCAAAGTGGTATCTGTGCGAGCCATTACTGTCCCAAGATTTGTATTTTACTTGTTATTTTCACCAAAGTCCAGAACAGACATTTATGGTAATTTCGTGTAAGGAGAGACTTGACATAATGATTAAAGATGACTAAAAACATATTGAACACCTTTTTGTAAGAATTTTTGAAACACCCCCATAAAAACATTCCTAGACACATACGGTTACAAAACAACTAACTAATTGTTGAAATATTACGATGAAAAGTAAACATATTTTAACTATTCTTTTTATATATCTCATTTTTAGCCGTTTTGTAGTTTATTCATTACCAGGACGTATTGGTCACCTTGAGGATTTCAAATGTTTATTGAATAAATCTTGTGTTTAGTAACGTCAATCCAGATATTGAACTAGTGATTTTAAAGTTTCTCTATTGGTTACCTTGAGGATTTCAAATGTTTATTGAATAAAATCTTGTGTTTAGTTAGAGAAACTTTAAAATCACTAGTTCAATATCTGGATTGACGTTCAATCACTCAGTACATCGAAATAATATTGATATATATGTTTAGTTGAAAGTTATATCATGACAGAATTGATCTTTTAAACAGACTGAAAGAAAGTGTTACCAACAGTCTACGTTAGGGCCTTATAAAAGAACGTGTCTCATTTGTATTGGTAGTTTTATAGAGAAAAACAAAGTTTTTATTTTAATACTTGTTTGTTTTTTTTCCATCTCAGACGTATGGAGTATGGGTGTGATTTTGTACATGCTAGTTTGTGGCCACGCCCCTTTTCAGGAAGCCAACGATAGTGAGACGCTGACGATGATAATGGATTGTAAATATTCACTTCCGAGTCACGTGTCAAAAGAATGTAGCAAGTAAGTATGTGTACAATTCATTGATGTTTTGTGAAGCTAGTGTTAATATATATCAAAAGGATGAAGCAAGTAAGTATGTGTACAATTCATTGATGTTTTGTGAAGCTAGTGTTAATATATATCAAAAGGATCAAGCAAGTAAGTATGCGTGCAACACATTGATGTTTTGTGAAGCTAGTGTTAATATATATCAAAAGGATCAAGCAAGTAAGTATGCGTGCAACACATTGATGTTTTGTGAAGCTAGTGTTAATATATATCAAAAGGATGAAGCAAGTAAGTATGTGTACAACACATTGATGTTTTGTGAAGCTAGTGTTAATATATATCAAAAGGATCAAGCAAGTAAGTATGCGTGCAACACATTGATGTTTTGTGAATAAAAGTGAGAGTTGTTAGGTGACACGTATATAAAAGTGAGAGTTGTTAGGTGACACGTATATAAAAGTGAGAGTTGTTAGGTGACACATATAAAAGTGAGAGTTGTTAGGTGACACGTATATATAAAAGTGAGAGTTGTTAGGTGACACATATATAAAAGTGAGAGTTGTTAGGTGACACATATATAAAAGTGAGAGTTGTTAGGTGACACGTACATAAAAGTGAGAGTTGTTAGGTGACACATATAAAAGTGAGAGTTGTTAGGTGACACGTAAAAGTGAGAGTTGTTAGGTGACACGTACATAAAAGTGAGAGTTGTTAGGTGACACATATATAAAAGTGAGAATTGTTAGGTGACACATTTGGTTGAGATTTTTTATTTCTACATTTCCATCTTTGTAAAACAAATGCAGAATTAGGATGAGTGTACTTATTCCTTTGGATACATGTACTTTTGTAAGAACTGTTAAGGACCTATTGTTCTATTATTTGCTTTATCTTAGAGCTATTTATACTCATCAAGGAACCCAGTGATCTTGTGTGAGAAGTAACAAGCATATTTTAATTCATCAACACACAAATTGATTATGTAATATTTTCCTTGTTTATGCTTATACTAAACCTGTAAGCTGAAAATACACTAGCTACTGTAAAAATGTGAGTTAAGCAAGAGGTTGTCTTTTTTCTGAAACATGCTTAGGACTTTATGATACATTAATTATTATTACCAGCAATTATGGCAAACATTTAATTAACTGAGGTATTTCTATATATATGATATTAAAGCATTCTTGCATGATTTATTTTGATAATATTCAGTCTGATAGCAAGCATGCTGGTACGAGATCCGGAAAGACGAGCCACCTTAGAAGAGATTGCGAACAACAGCTGGTTAAACTCTGGGGATCTCATTCAGCCAGCTGATTATCTACCTTTAATTTCTCATGAACATCTTTCTGAGAAGGACCATGCACTCATTATTCAGAAGTTGGTGAAGGGAAGCATAGCTGCTAAGGAAGAGATACTAGAGTAAGTGGTTGGCTGGGTCTGTGAGAACCAAAGATTGTGTGTAAAAATTAAAATTTTAATGGAAAGTGGGGATCATTGGTTGCTCGTAGAATAGTTATAAGAAGTATCCAAAAACCAAATACATTCTGCAATAAAAAAAAAGTACACGAACAAGTAAAATGATACGAGTTGGATAGCTAAACGGAGCAGTCTAAATTTGCCAATCCAAGTAGGGATTGAAAATCGTTTTCAAATCTATCGAACTAGAAGTTATTCTGATGGTTTATTTTTATATACACTTACCCTGTTTGAAAGAAAGTGAAGACCATTCCTCTTTGAAGACTTGTGTATCTTTCCCAGTAGTTGGAAATGTCCAAGGTACAACACAGTTGACAGAATTCTCCAATCAAGTGTGTGTGTTCAGAATGATACAAGTAGTGTCGCTAAACTTGTAACAAGTACCCTTCACTGACAGTATAAAGCTACTTAGAATTAACTTGAATGACAAGCATTTCCATAGCACCGGCACAAACAGGATGGACTGTTAAATCTTCTTATGATTGTTATATAGATATGTATATAACGTTTACTTAAAACCTTACTGTTCACTGTTAAAATTGTTTTTAACTACAGTTTTAGTTTGTTTACTTAACCTTACTGTTTACCGTTAAAATTGTTTTTAACTGCAGTTTTAGTTTATTTACTTAAAACCTTACTGTTCACCGTTAAAATTGTTTTTAACTACAGTTTTAGTTTGTTTACTTAAAACCTTACTGTTCACTGTTGAAATTGTTTTTAACTACAGTTTTAGTTTGTTTACTTAAAACCTTACTGTTCACTGTTAAAATTGTTTTTAACTACAGTTTTAGTTTGTTTACTTAAAACCTTACTGTTCACTGTTAAAATTCTTTTTAACTACAGTTTTAGTTCACTTTTTTTAAGAAGAGAAAGTTATTCAGATGTTGTTGTTTTTTGTTAATAGAACTTGTAGAAAGATGTTTCTCTTGATTATTTTTAGAGCACTAAAAAAGAATGAGTACAATCACATCACTGCTACGTACTTCCTGTTGGCAGAGAGAAGTCTTCGAGGTCAGCGGCAGGAAAAGGCCCGAAGGATAAACAGAACTTCCAAAGGAGACCTTTCACCCATTACATCAGGGTTAGTGAAGTTTGTATATTGTAACATTGAGTACGAAGACATTTAGTCAGCAGACAACAAAATGTTTCCGAGATTTTCAAGGACAAACATGTTTAATCGTAAGAACTGACTTCTCTTTATTTTATGTTTACTGTAATAACTCATGAGTAAATAGTGTTTTTTATCAATGTTTTGGAACAAATGTTCAGCTCTTATTAAGTCTTTTAAAAAACTGTAATACTCGGCAATAGCAGTGTTATCACCAAAGTTAAAATATTAGGCTGTGCCTCACTCTGGCAAAATAATATAATAAAATTAAATAATTATGGTCATCCTTTACTGAGCATGTCACGAGGTTTTATTAATTTACTCATTGTTTGTGTTATACCAATTAGTATAGCATAAAATCATAGCTAATAATCCATATTTTAATAGTGTATAAGTTTTAAGTTCTTAATTTCATAAGGCAATATTTAAAAAAATCTTGAATTCTCCAACTGTGACACGTGTGACACATTTTTTCTAGGCATCCCCTCTTCTCTATTTTATCCACCACCCCTCCAATAAGTACAAAATTCAATGTAAATTACTTAGTATAAAATCATTACTGCTCAGACAAACCATAGTTTTTATAGCTTTCATTTAAAGTTTTCAATGTATAATAAGTTTCTACTTACCTTGTCTTTTACAATTTCTACATTAACAAAAACGTTTTTTAGGTACAGTAGATAAATGTTTCACATGTTTTTTATCTGTAAACAAAGTTTGCCAAAAAATTTAAAAGGACTAATTAGTTTATTTTTTACAAACTATTTAAGTTATCATGTGATTCTTACTAATAGTTTATTGACTTTAGTGACTAGTCATTAGGTAACTTTCTTTCAGCCATGGGGGTATTATTTGTAAAGAGTAGCCCAAGAGTTGGTGTTGACTAACTGCCTTCCCTCTAGTTTATCACTTCAAGACTAGAGTGGCTAATGCTGATAGCCCTCGTGTCAGTTTGTGGGAAATTCAATAAACAAAATTATGAGTTTCCAATAATCATTTTGATTTTTTTTTTCTATCTTCAGAAACCCAAGTGACTTCTCACCGGGTCAGGAAAAACCAAACTCCGTACTTGAGAGTTTAATATCACCCCGAGTTGTAGCAAAACCACTGGGTTCAACCAACTTTCTTGCTCCTTCAAGTTTCTCATCCACTGTTGCACAGAATGGCCAGTCGTATTTGCCGATGGCACGTAAGTGTAGCGTAGTGTGCGAGGAAGATGACGGCAGTAGCTCTGCAAAGTTGTTACCCCCACAAGCTTCATTACCAACAAAGAAAGACAAGAGCAGCATTCCTGTGCCACGCCCCACACTTCCTCTTTTTTTCCACAGCAGGATAAAGTCTGCAACTATTAAACCAAAACTATCTCCAATTTTAGCATTTCCAAATCAAAAATTTAAAACTTTGCCTTCATCTGGTAGAGGGCTTCATGCTGTGAAAAGTTCTCCACAGTTGCTTCTAAATGAAATAGATGAAGAAGTGGCATCAGATACTGAACCTTCTACAAAGACCCTCGGTTCCAAACATTCACGAAAACACTTCCAGAGTGGAAAACGTAGTCCACATTCTGTTTTATCACATGCAATGTTTCGTCTGGTAGGACAGCGTCCAAAAATAGGAAGATCTCGTACAACTAGCTGCAGTAGCTCTGAGGCAAGTGATGATGATGGTGAAGGGCTTAAACGAAAGATGGGGAAGTTAAAGAGTTCAGGGAGAAGAGATAGTAGTGAAGACCGTTCAGGTGGGCAGGGTGAGGGATGTGGAGGATCAGGACAATCCGAGCCTGGAGCTGGAACATCTCATGGTAATATGAGTGGAGGAGGAGGTGGTGGTCAAAGTTCTGTAAATAACAAGTCAGACGGTAGTAAAACCAACAGTAATAAGTCACAAAGCCAACAAAATGAGGCAGTAGAAGAGTCCAACCTTTCTATACAACCTTCCTCTGTTAACACTACGGTACTTTCAACGGACAGCACTGATAGTTTAGACATAGAGCAATGTCTCACCTGTTCTGTTTCTTGTGATGATCTTCTTGTGAATTACACAGAGGACAACCAGTTGACAACTTCACAAGACATTAAGTTTCAAGAAGAATCTCCAGAACAGAATTCGTTATTTCCAAGACAAGAAGATCCAAGCAACCTCACTCTTCAGGAATCTTTAAGTTTCACAAATCCCTCCAGTAAAGTTCCACTCAGTTTAAGCGTAAACAGTGGTTTCACTTTACTTCAACAAATAGAAAATCTTCCTTTGTACAGCAAAAATGACAGTAAATCGACAAGAAAAGATCAAGGGCACCGACTGAAAAACATAACTCACGGACTGACGCAACTGGTACATTCTGCAACTAAGTTTGATATCAGTCAGAATGGCTGGAGGGAACGTAGTCGTTCCAAAAGTATGACCAGAAACATCCAATCTCTCAGAAATGAACGCCAAGTTGTCGTCGACACGAAGCTTTCCTCCAAATGCTGTACTTTGTGTTGACTTAAGTTACTACTTATGGTATACAGGTAAGACTAAATAAATCTGTAGTTCCCTTGTTGCCTAGAGCAACGTCACAAAGCTTATGAGCCATTTTGTTTTATAGAGATCAGATGAAATATGACATAAACCTCAGCAGACAGTGGGTTTGTGAAAATTGGAAGTACCTTTAGGCTCGTGTAAATAGAACTCGGGTTGATTTTACACCCCTGTGGTCATGTGGTAGTTATTTGTTTAACCTACACGCCACCATGAGTTAGATACCTGATTGTATACTACACGACCAGCTGCTCAGAACCCTACTTAACACAAAAAATCAAATATTCAACGTGTAATTTACGCAAGATGAGAAAACACTACTATACATGTATACCTTCCCGAGTCTATTAAACATAATTTTTTTAATTGTTATAAATTTAATTATTGCTTGTTTAATATTTTTGGAGGCACTGCCTTATTATATTGTTAAGTTAATCGTCAGTAATTATCTATATTGTTCGTTTCCATGTACATAGTTGTAGGTTAGTGATAAAAACTTCAAGTGTTTAGAATTAAAGTCACAATAGAACAAAGTACAAAACTTTTTTTTAATTTGCTGAAATTCAAGGACACTACACAAAATCAGTCACAACAGGGCACTAATGAAAAGTGTTGGTGTGTGACTAGGATCTAGTCACATACACCATTGCCCCCTGTGGTCCACATAGATAGCAACAACATCTTAATAATGGTAAGACTAGTGTTAGAAATCTACAAAAATTAATATACACCCTAAACATAGGGTAGCTTTCAGGCATGTATGCATGTATATATTCACATGCACATATAGATATATATATGTGCATGTATATATTCACATGCACATATATATATATATATATAATATACACAGACATTTCCTTAGATTTTTTATCTATAGACCTAATAAAAGGTTATATAAATTTATTGCAACATGTTTACAGAATGTCAGACTTCAACAATGTCACGCGAATGTCTGACCTATCTTCTTAATCCACACAGTTCCAATACTGTTTCGCTTTACACACCTCGATAAGTATTCCATAATAAAAAATATTTGTAGGTCAAAGTTCAGCATATTTACTGTAAGTTGAAGGTCTGAACTTTATTTATTGGCCCCCCCCTTGTTTTTTGTTTTTTTTTTTCACTCTCTATTTGATACTTTTGGAAGATTTTAACTTTCTTTTCTTCTGTCATTGTGATGAAAGAACAAACACAGAACTGCACCCAGTAGGACGAGATTATGCTGTAATTTAAACACTAGATAGAAGTGGTTAGCATCCCTTGTATACTGTACTAGTTGTAACTTTATAATTTGTTGGTGAGATTAAACAACCGACAAGGGAACAAACCCCACTGTTGTGATCACTTGGTCTAGAAAATGGATCCTATTAATAATTTATACTAGTTTAGAAAGTAACAGTTGATATAACTTTAACGTCGACAACCTTTACTATATTTATTGATGTTTACAAAGTGAAGGAGTGTTTAGTGCTTGAAGAACAAAGCTCTATTTGAATAAGTAAGCTTGCTGAGATATCACTTATGTATCTAATAAAGATGCACTTGTTCTAGAAAGTTTTGTAGTACCCCCTAAGTATTGAAAGAGTATACGTTTCAACGGTTAGAAATCCTGTTTGGATCTTGTGTCTTTTTGACTGAACTAAGACTTCTTTGTGGTGGTGGTTCTAGAGAATTGGGTGTAAATTCTACGAATAATGATGTGTGAAACAATACGCAGTGGGTGGATCTGTAAAGATTACATACCTGTAACTGTTTAACTTTCATCTTTGTAATATTGTCAGTGATTGTTAATGGGTACTGGTTGAGCTCTGGATTTTATCTTATTGTTACTGAATGTTCATTTTCATTCAAGGAATCTCGTATAACTCATCCCGGATTGATTGTATTTGGACCAATAACTCGCATGTGTTGAATTAAACTGTTTTAAAAAGTCTTAATCAAGTTGTAATTCTACATAAAGATTTTCTGTAATACATTGTTAAAGTAGACTGTTACTATTGTATCAGTCAGGTTGGACTTGTAGATATTGAGTAGCATGTTAAAATAAACTAACAATAGTATCAGTTGAGCTGGACTTGTAGATCTTGAGTAGCATGTTAAAATTTACTAACAATAGTATCAGTTGAGCTGGACTTATAGATCTTGAGTAACATGTTAAAATTTACTAACAATAGTATCAGTTGAGCTGGACTTATAGATCTTGAGTAGCATGTTAAAATAAACTAACAATAGTATCAGTTGAGCTGGACTTGTAGATCTTGAGTAGCATGATAAAATTTACTAACAATAGTATCAGTTGAGCTGGACTTATAGATCTTGAGTAGCATCTTAAAATAAACTAACAATAGTATCAGTTGAGCTGGACTTGTAGATCTTGAGTAGCATCTTAAAACTGCTACAGTAGTTCTAATCAATTAGGACTTGTAGATCTTATGTAAATTGTGGAAGTGAATTTGATTTTATAAACAATTATCTAACTTATTGTTCAGTTTTCTGTTACCATGTTTATCACTTGGAGTGTGTTAACCTGTATTATTTATAATAATGTTAACGTATCATATCGTGATACAAGAAGGCTGTAAAGAATATAACGATGATATGTAAAGGTTATAATATTGATAAAATCCTTATCTATAAGGTGTATTAGACAAAAGTATTGTGTAGTAATGGTTTGAGGTAAAAACAAACAGTGTGAATACATGAAGTCTAGTTGATGGAAAATTTCAAATAAACTAAAGTTTTTCGTGGTGATCTTTTCTGTTGTGTAGTTAAATGGACTGTTAAAACAGATGATATTCTAACAGTAAATTAGGATAGAGATATTGTGATTGATTGAAACATTAGGCCCAAGATCGTGTGGGAACGATACTTGCATCGTTTACTTCTATCTTCAAAACATTTCTGGGTGAAAATAACTATTTAGAAACTTTTAAACTAAAATGTTGTTGCAACACGGAAACATCATGTTTAGGTAACCAAACACACTCGTAACTTGTAGAGGTATATATTGAATTTATTACTTTTTCTACTTCATACAACTGATATATCACCAGCACAACAGCAGCATTATGAAAACATTAATAAAATGTTAAGATTACTGTTGATAACAAAAAAAGTACAACTTTTTCAAGTCTGTCTGTAGTACTTGAACAGGTGTTGCAGTGTTAATTAACAAGTGTTAATTCTTAAATATCCCACAGTACAAAAGGAGGAAAAACATATATAAGGTTGTCCACTGTATCCTCTGAAAATTCCTGTGTTATAAGCTGTAGCTGGTAGTTTGTAGGTTGTGTAATGTTAAATTTAAATGTGGTTGACACGTTATACACTGTAGTTAAGTATGTGACTTGCAAGGATCAGAAAGAAACACTGATGAACTACTGCTTACAAACACTTAAATCTCAGATTTACAGACCATGCCAACGTAGTGGAAGTCAGCAAGGTTGTCACGTACCTCATCGTACGGATTTTCTCATGGATGACATGTTTACAGATTTGTCATTCATTATTTTGACTGGATGAAACCTGAATATGCTTTTTATCAGTTTAGTGAACGCGTGAATAATGTAATAAGCCGTGTTGATCAGATGGAATTTGATTCCTAGCCATCAGAAGCCACAATATTTTGAGGTTACTTTGAACTGTATTAGTAAACATTTCTTAACAACGAGCAACTGAAGATAAATGTCTATGTCTATCAGTACATCCGGATTTCACTGGGTTTGTATTTGTTTTCAGAAATATAAAATATTTATAGAGGGCACTCGACATATTAATAATATTTTTTTTTTTATCTGTCAAGATAGGCACAGTTTGGTCCAGAAAATGGCAGTCCAGGGAAGATAAAATATTGTAGAATAATTAATTGATTAAAAGTTTAATAATGTGACTGTCACCAGGAACTGTTGTTGTTGTTTGTAAACTACTACAGGGAAGATAAAATATTGTAGAATAGTTAATCGGTTAAAAGTTTAATAATGTGACTGTCACCAGGAACTGTTAAGTTCAGTACTGTTGTTGTTTATAAACTACTACAGAGAAGATAAAATATTGTAGAATAGTTAATTGATTAAAAGTTTAATAATGTGACTGTCACCAGGAACTGTTAAGTTCAGTACTGTTGTTGTTTGTAAACTACTACAGAGAACCATGGTTACAAACTGCTCTAAATCGTGTGTGGAATGACTGTGTCAAAAGAAACTGAATACTAAATAAAACTCCTACAGGGACGTTCATATAATTTCATTAATCTTTTCAATTCTAATTACGTAGAACCATAATTCATCATGGATATAAAATTGTGTAGTCGCCTTTTGTTTTCGTAATATCCCTTACAAAAACAAAAGCCAGAAGAAAGGTGAAAAGGGTGTTTTTTTTTATAGCATAAATAACAATGAATATAATACTACTACTTTTTACACAAAGGAAGGGCACCTGTACTCTTGAAATTTGGCCTAAATTCAACTTGTGTATCCACAAACTTTCTTTGGTGTGCATCATTTTCTCTCTGGCTTCACTTTCCAAGATGCTGAAGTCATTGGATGTGATTGGAATGTCGTAGCTAGCAAACAGTGACAAAGAATGGCCGACTGACTATATAATGTATTTTGCACGTGCTTTTTGATTCTTGTGCTCAAAATTTCATGGAAAATCAACCATGTTCGAGGAAATAAAAAGCTACTTTGAAATAGGTGTGCTGGTTTCGTGATATATATGTTGGTAAAACTGCTTATCTAGCTGAGGGTCGAACTTGCTGTTTCATAAAAAATCAGAAGTTAGGCCGATTTCTGCCTGTTAAAATAAAAAATTGCCATGATTACAGTCCAAGACAATTTGTGTACCTATTATATATATATATATATATATATATATTTGTCTTGTTACAAAAAATATTCTTGGTTCAAGGTTGTGTACATACAAACACACACCAGTCGTGCACGCAAAACATTTGCGGTAATATTCATGCCCTTTACTTGAATTTTCCTTATTCTATCATTTCCATGCCTGCCCTTTAAGCTATGCTTTCTTGCAGGCATTACGTGTTACGTCGATAAATCCTGGTCTATTTCAAAACAATTTTCATGGTCAGAATCATGTAGAAGTAACTTTATTTAATAAACCTACACGTAAAGTAAACAAAATAATAATAGTGTACAGAGTATGAAACAGTTTTGAGTGTTCCCTGTATGACACGGTTTTATAAGCTGAAACTAAGAAACTCACAAAAACGAATAATAAAACCCGTAGTAAAGAAAAAATTAGCTGAAAATTATTTATAGCAGTTTATGAAACGTAACTAAACAAAATTATTGCAATGTAAAGTTGTGATGAAGATAAACTTAGCTGAATATGCAGAAACGTCTGAAAGTGATAAGCATATGGTTTTGAATGAACTGGGCTTTAAAAGATTTTGTTTGATTAAGCCAAGTTAAATGCTTCACGTGGACTTTTGCACACATCTATTATATATATATATATCCTGTGACGTACTTTTAAGGTGTATATTCGTTTTCAACAAATATACTGTATTACAAACACTGATGCGGATTTTAACAGTACAGGAATAATTTCCAAAGAAACCAACAAATATTTGACATTTTCTAACTTGGATACCATTTCATACAACATGTTGGCTAAACGGCTAGATTATTGACTTCTTGGACCAGGTAAAGCCATTTCTAATTTAAAATTGTTGACAAGAGGAAAGGTAACCAGTCGGAAGCATCCGCCACCTACACAGATACTCTTAACCGAATGATGAGATTGTTGCTACTGGTCTAATAAAAGTGTGGTATGCAGAAGCATGTGTTGTATTTCTTACCTTCTTTAATCAGTAAGATAACATTTCCACAGAGAATTTTTTAAATGTTTATATATATACACGTTTTTATGAATGTGTAGTTTCAATAATATAATTTTGGTCAAGAAATGTGGCGAAGTTCCTTTTGCTCTAGTTACCCATTGTTCGTCGTCATTCACGTGAACTTTCTCGTGGGAAAGAGTACTCTGAAGTACTATACATTGTATAAAGGATGGCAGTGATTATTTCCACTGGTGGGACAGGTGGTACCTTGAGATTCATCTTTCCTCATATTTTCATGGGAATAACTGTCAGTGACATGGCTAACACATGAGCACTGAGAGGGATGGAATTATAGAATATTCTATATAATGTTATATTCTCCTTCAGTTTGGGTCAGGTTTTAGATCTACGGAGAGGTAGATCTGTAGATAGACCAAACACTATATTGATCTACAACTCTAATGAAGCACTCTTCTTGGTCCAGTGCACTCGTGGCTTTCATTTTGTTTTTGAGAATAAAGGTTTATTTTTGATTTGCCACACCTTGTCCAGTCTCTTATTTAAACTCAATCAAAGTTGTAATTCAGAATTAATTTGATTAAAGAACTTCCCGTAATCTGCGGTACCTACTTAAAAGATGAGTTTGGGAACATAACAGAAATTTTAGTGCAGGATCTCGGGATTTTTTTTGAGTGATGAGGTTGATTTTTAGATAAGTGCATTTCACTGGACTCTTCTAAACTCTCATGCTTTAAATATCTTTGTACGAGAGAAAATGGCATTTTCCACAAGTCAAAGGACTTACAACAAATAATAAGAGTCTGTCACCGAGGGTAGACAGCTGTTTGAGAAGTGTGGTTGGGTCTTTGAGAAATTATTTCCTGGACATTAGACTTTCCCTAATTCTGGGATTATTCATAATTGCTTTCTCGCTGTGGCTACAAACTTAAAACTACCTGAATATCAATCTCGGTGCATAGGAGACATAGATGACTGAGGGTCATCGTGAGTCCAAGACTGAAGGGGGCAGTCTCTATAGAACTTCCAGATATTCACTCACCAGATTATCTAAATGCTGACTCCGCTCGATGCCACCTAAAATTTTGAGTCACAATTGATGGATGACATTCATCACCTTCAGCTGTTTCTCCAGCAGGTGATCCATGGGGAGTTGTAAGCTTTTTCATGATGGGAGATATGCTGACAGTATGGCCATAGAGCAAGGAGAGACACGAGGTTGTGCAGAGAATAAGGACGATTTTCCTGTGGCAACTTATCATTCTGTTGCCCATGAGAAAAGATTGGACATTCATTCTAAAGTGGAAGTCTCTGAACACATATACTACACAAACTCCCACATTTCAAACGTCTAGACCTGGTATTAACTGTAGCTCTACAGAAGAAAGGGTCTTGTCCTTCCCTCGCATGATCTTGTTATTGACACTAAGCATATTTCAGAAGTTAATATTAATTATTGCAAGTAAACGTATTCAATGAATACAAACTTATACTAACTTGCACAAATATCTGTATCACCCCTTGAAATTAGTTTAATATCGCTTTATGAGATCGAAACAGAAACAGGAAAAATAGGTATAAGCTTGTATAGAACAAGCATTATAGTATGTATCCTTAATGTGAGGCAAGGGGTTAGTGTAAGTTTATGACTCTCAATATTAAGCATAATCTTTAAAAGCCTAGACGTAGCGATGTTTCCAGAAAAATTATATTTTATGGATTAATTTGACCGATAGATTGGTTTGTACTAACGATCTGGATTATTTCCTTGTATTGTTTATTATATTTATAAACAATGTGTATTCTATACGTATATTTCAATTTTTGATTTTGTTGATAAGCGCAAAGATACACAATGGGCTACCTGTGCTGTACCCACCACAGGTTTCGAAACCCGGTGTTTATAGTTAAAAGCCATCAAACTCACCGCTGGGGCCTCCATGTATCGAAATACTTTTCTAACGTTCCCTGCATGCTATTCTTGTAAACCATATGAAATGCATGATTTGATTGTCTTCTGTCATATTTCTTATTCTAGAATATTTTAGACTTGACACTAATATTTTGTTTAACCTTTTGACAATTTTGAACATACAGATCATATCACTATTGAAAGAAAATGTCAAAGTTGCATTTTTTGCGACTTATGGTGATTAATTCTGTAATAATTTTAGAATTTGTTCTCTTTTTGATTACCTCCGCACTTTTCTAAACAGTTCTTAAATATATAAATTATCACCTTTCGTTCTTAAAATAAATTATGTCAAGTCACTTTTTTTCCTTGATGAGCATGTCAGTTTTTTCCTAATTAAGAAAACAATTTCTCTCGGTCATATTATGTTGACAATATGTTAAAAATGTGTAATATAATAGTTATTGTTCGTAACAAATGTTTTGTAATTAGAACTACTTTCAAATCGACTTCAAATATATAAAGATTTTTTTTTTCCAAATCTCGTTTCTAATTCATAATGTTCTTATAACAGTTCAATCTATTCTCATTTATCTACAGCCTTGACTTTGTGGTGTTTAGACAAAATACAGTTTATTTATTTTTATTTTAGCAAGATAAATTAGTATCAACTTATCTTTCTGTTTCATACTCACACTTTTTTTTTAACGGTACAGAAAGAAATAGTTGGTGAAGCGACACCTAGACCCTTTTACGTGATACGGATAGCAGCTAAAAGTAATATTAATAGTGTACTAGGCCTATCAGTATTATTGCTATATTTGTAGCTGGTTATTTCGTTAGGCTTTAATTGTATAAATAACATTAATTTTTCTATATCACGAAAGGAACAAAATGACATATTGGCGTCAGGCAGGACTAACGTATGTATTTCATTTTCTGTTAGTTTTAAATTTCCATAAATGTTAAAACTAGTGAGTAGTGTTGTAAAGACGCAGTACAGTAGCAAGGTCGGGTGACCTTCATCCTTCGTTCTTGGATTGCAACTAATACTATTACTAGTAGATAATAATAAAAGTTTCACTTAAATGTACAATGAGTGTAAAAATTTACAAATGCTTCCCGACTGTAATATTAAAAGTAATCTACTTTATTTCTAATACGTTTTACTTTTAGTATTTATTTTAACAGCCAAGTGTACCACTACTACTAATAATACTAATACCAGCGAACTGCTTTAGTATAGGGTTTTGAACACCACAAGTTTAAGGTTTTACCTTATTTAGTTAATATTTTTAATATTATACTTATAGTTTGTTTTGCATAGTTAGCTTAATATGTATTTACTATAATTTAGGACTAACCTAAATCTAAGTTGACCAAATCTTGTGAGATGTTTTAGGCTTATAGGTTATAACTGAAAATCATTAAGTTACTAACACTAACAAGGGTGCCAAACTGATGAAACAATTCATTCTAAGTAAGAATGTTAGAAAATATATAATTAACTATGCTCATTACCAAGATGATTTTTTTGTTTTCATTCTAAAGTAGGGAGCTTGCTCTGATTGTAAGTTAATAATAAAACATATTAAATATTCTCATAAAGTTTATCCTACAGCATCACCCAGTCTTTATGATTCAATCTTTAAAATTATATTTAAAATTTGATTTTCGTTTTTTAATGCTCATTAAGTATTTAATAAGCAGATTGTTAACTTCAAGAACTAATGAATTAGCTTGTGTTGATAGTTTAGAATATTTAGAATCACATGTGGACATCGAGGGGTAATTTTGGTTCTTCAAGGCATATCCATCAAAGTTACTATACTGTTTTTGTTTCGTACTATGCCACACATCTGGGGATCAACAAACAAATATCTCATTTCTTTGAGCTGTATCCTGAAGACAATAAGACACAAGATTTAGAAAAGGAAGGTTAGGTTCCAGTTAAGGCAGTTTTATTTTTCTAAGGGTAAGTAACGTAGGGAATGAGTAGCAAAAAGCAGAAGAGGAGACAATCACCTTACAGACGTTAAGATAGAAATCGATAAATTGTTAAAAAACACGGGGTAACTTTAAAGTTTGATTTTTAATTTTCATAGGACATGTTTTAGTTTCACAAATATCTAATCCATAAACAAATAAAATTAAATGTTTTATAGTTGTTAATTTTATAACAATACCAGATGTTTTTTTTATGTTCTAAAGTCAACTATTTCTAATATAGAAAATAAATTTGAGAATTATTTGGCTTCTTTTTGACATAAAATTGTAAACTATTTCATTTTTGCTCTGCAGGTATCTTCGTTTTTCTTCAATTGCTTCTAAACTAGTGAGAAAAGCATTAAAACCCGAGTTCCAAGTAGCTGATCAAATGAAAGAGCAAGCTGTATTAAAAAAAATAGTTTGGAAAGATGGTAAACCACTGGTAAAATAGAGTAGGTAAAGGGTTTTAAAAATCTGTTGAATAATGTTTCCCTAATCTTAAAACGTGTATATGCATAAACACACACACATCATATGTGTAGATGAACTAGACAAATAAAATATTTTTTACCATTTGTCTGTCTTGTATAAGAAGTGATATTGAGTGGCCATGACAAAATTTAATTCAAAAGATGTTTTAAGTCAGAATAAAAACTTGCAAATAATCACATATTTTGGTTTAAATAAGCTTAAGTTTCTTTAATAGTACCATATGTGGTGTCTTGTGCACTATTATCATTAATTATTGACTAAACTGATTTACACAACATCTAAAAACGAAAGCCAGAAAATTGTTTTTGTAGAATTCTTTAGCTTCATTAGTTTGAATATGAATTGAAATGTTCACTTATGATCAGTATATATTACCAACAGGTGTCGCAACTGTTTTTCCCTCTTAATACACTTACAATATTTAAAACAATTTACTTAGTTTGTAACTGGTACTATGTAAGTAAATACATTCTGTTGTGAACTTAATATAGTTTGTTTCAAACGTAAGGCACAACCATTAACTTCTCTTTCCTAGTCTCGGTTATGTGTGATCTAAATTGAAATCTTTCTTTCAGGATCATTATCATTGGTCTGGAACACTGAATTAGTCGGGAGGTCTCAGAATTCACCATGGTCAAAAAGTTTCTGTAAATTTCAGTTACTCAGAAATTAATACTTTTTGTAGGTAAAATTCTATAGTCAATAAATGCATTAAAACATCTTGTTTTTGTCTATGTGTGTTTGTGTAAAAACTTTTATTACCAATTGAATTTTTGAAATTCGTTTTGTTGAAAACTAAATATAAAAGCCGAGGTACAAGTGACATTGGTCAGTTGAACCTTTGTTTCTAAGTCTTAAGTTGAATCTTCTGGAAGCCATAAATGTTTGTTACAAAAAAAGTTCATTAATTGTAAGATTTTCACATCACAAGTTGTAGCATCACTTTGAAATTTTATTAAAAGGAATTTAAAAAAAATTGTACAAGTGGGTCTAAAATATCAACAAAAAAAGCATTAAAATTTATGCATTTCTATTAGACTGGTTTTAGTAATCTGAAATTTCAGACAAAATATACCTCTGAATAGGTATATGTAGGATATCATAAACACGTGTCATTATGTCTAGATACACAGAGATTACTTAAAAATTTCAGTTTGACCAGTCATAACAAGAGAGATGTTTGAAAATCACTGATACAATTTTATATATCTGAAAATTAATTTTCTATTAATATTAACATTGACCAAATAAATGGAACCTTAAAAGATATTTCCTAGACTATAGTTACTGAGACTACCTGTTGCATTAAATCACAACAAAACAGATGGGCATTACATTGTTTAAGCTAAGTAGCTATCAGTACTAGGGCTTCTAATCTTAATACCAGAGAAAATGCTACTTTTTTTTTAGCAGCTGGTAAAAACAACTTGGTTAGATGACAATACAAATTACGTGTACAAGTAGTATAATGCTTGCATGATGTTGTGAAGATTATCCATGATGGAAATTTCGTCCGATTTTCCACCCATATCAGTTCTCAATGGATTGTGCTATATCCAATAGGAATATATGTCTGTTCCATTAATCCCTGTTTTATGGTATCTGCAAAACGCAGATTGAAAAAATATTTGTAGAGAATAAATTCAGAATTGACAGTATAGGAAAGAATCACAAGTAAGCAATCTTTATTCACAGAGAAATGAATATGTGTTTTTAAATATTTCACCTACTTGCCAGTGTCTAATTCTGCTGTAACATTAATTGAAGAAAGAATTTCAATGAAACGTTCAAGTTAGATTATGATAATTCTTTTAATGGTGGCACAGGATGGAATATGTTAAGGAATTCTGATTTACTGTGCCAAAATTTAAACAAAAATGTTAAAAGTATGGTATACCAGAATAAAATGTTGCTTACACTACAAGAAATTCCAAGTAATATTTATATAGGAGAAAAACTCCTCAAATTCATACCAATTTGTACAAGTATCTCTGTCACTTCTGAAAATGTGTCCTCCACTACTTCCAGACAAAGGGTGAAAGTGAAATGAGTTTTTAGCCACTGAAATATCATGCAGCCTCTATCTGAGTAAAAGGATTAGTACATTTAAGAAAATACCACAGGAAAGTGTGAATGATAAAACCACTTAAACCATTAATAATAGTTAAAAGTTGCACTTTATGTGTTTGGGATCGTTTTTTTTTTTTTTTTTTTGTATGTTGTTGTTGTGTTTTTTTGCAGAATCAGAAAAGTTTCTATGGAGCCTAAAGTAGATTAATTTTTGCTTTCCCTATAATTTTGAACGTCATGGGCCCCGAAATTCATGATGACACAAAATTAATTTTATAGACTTAATGTTCATATGTGAACTTGATACTAATGAGTTTGCTATTCGTACCACCAATGCACTTTTATAACTGCACTTCGTTTTTCAAAACAATAAAAATATTAACGTAAATTTAAACTCTGTGTTTGACTTCATTAGGACATTCCTTCAACCATAAACGTCCATACGAGCACATTAGTCGCCAATGATGCTAAACAAGACCCTGTACTTACTCCATTGATTTGTTCAAATACTTTTTGATTGAAGTGAAAAGAAAATTATTCGTCGTAGATATCAACAGCGATTCGAAACCCATGTATATATTCATTACCCCAAAACTAAATGAACACATAATCATCTAATTTAATGGAGTGTTTGTAAATAAGGGCTCAGTATCTAAACGCGCTAAGTAACCTTCTTCAAACCAAATGTTTATCATTTTCAACGAAAATTCAAAATCATCTTGCAAGGTGTAATTATTGTGTGTAAACTTGGCAAGAAATATGAATAAGTACAGAGAGTTAAGTATATTATATTAAAACAATTTTGAATATGTAGGTTAAGATTTCATGTGACAACTACAGCCGATATAAATTAGAGGTGGAAAGAATGCATCACAGAATTACATTTTGACATTGTTTGGTGTTTCATTGATAGTGTGATGACACTGAAAGTTGGCCGCTTTTGGGAAATGTATGTAAAAGCCCTTTCCAAAGCAAAATATGCATGCACACGGATCATAAAAATTTATTCAGTTTAGGTATTTAGAAAACAAAGGAATATTGATTATCTTGGGAACCAAGACAATCCAAAAAGAGACCTGCAACAAGTCATACTCCTGCTATTATAATCAAAGTGTGGCATCTTGTAACATGTTCGAATCCACGAACACAAAGCCATCAACGTACGATTTCTTTTTGAAAAAACAATGTAAGACGTTTACACAAGTAAGAATGATCAGCAATTGTGTAATGTTTAAAATGAAATAAATAATAAAAATACAAAATTTCGTATTGACACAATTAAAAGTTGAATATAGACGTCAACGACTTCCACTTATAACTTTACATGTTTCGTCGCACTTCTACTTCGTCTTCAAGAGTTATTTACAAGACAATTTATACTTTCTGCGAGTCATGACCTATGAGGTATTATATTTCAAAGTTATATACATAAATCACAGATAAACATTTTCAATATGTCATGCGATATATCATTTAAGTGACTTGATGGCCCCTCATCTCGATTTACTACTTGTTTTTTATTGGGTTTTTTTCGATTGTATTATTTCAGATGCTTCTCGGATATTTGAAGCTGTAACATTATGAGGTGAGCTAAGATTGTAGTTTTGTCACATAAAGTTGTGTTCTACTAGAGCTGAATTTCCTATTCTATTGATTCTTACGTACCCTTTATGTTCTCGTGATCTGTACTTTAAGAACCTTTTAGCTTGACCAAAATAAATACCGCCACATTCACATTCTACTTTATATATCCCAATCTTGCCTTTTATTTCTATTCTACCTTTGTTATTCCACAAAATTCATAGGTTTAAAGCTGGAACAAACATTTTGTTTTTGTTAATAATTGATCTATTAATTCTGTAATAAATTATGAAATTAAAGTTTCTTTTTTAGTTTTTCATAATATTTTAAACTAATATTGAATAATCTATCTACTATATTTGGTGTAAATCCCTTTGCAATTGCTATGTATTTAACCTGCAACAACTCATTACTTAATTTTTTAAAACATCTTGTCTAGAATATATTTTCATTGCTCTATAAATATAAGTAAATATGCAGATTTTTTTTTTTTTTGTTTGTTTATGAGAGATCTGTGAACGGAACATAACGATTAGGTTATTTAGGTTTTCGCTATTCGTTTGAAGACAGCAGACGGAAACTGAAAATATATTATGGTAAATATATTTATTTTTCTACAGTTCTTAATAAGTGTTATTATTATTTTATAATATAATAACTTTGAAGGTGAGAAAATTGTTTCTTGTACTTAAATTGTTGTTAGCTGCCTTTGTGCAATTATTACAAATTAAACACACACATTTCTTTTTTTTTCTGTTTTAATTACTCTCCACTAGAGTAGAGGAAAGTTCAGCTAAAGAGAAATGACAAGACGACCTAAACTGATTGTTTTTGATTTAGGTATGTGTTTGATAATTTATTGTATTTTTCAGTAAGACAAGGAATGGGTAGTCCCAAGTTCTTTATTTTGGTAGTTAAATATTGGTAAATAAAGTAAACTTCAATTATAAAACTACTAGGTGTGATTGAAGCTTTAACTTAAGTTAGACGTACATGGAATGAAAATTTAAATATCGGGTTCGTTCTTAATTTTTGTTGCGTTATAATATAATTAATACCTGTACAGTAGGATGTATAAAATTTTAGCGTAAAAATCAAACTAAGTTAGGCTTAGGCTTCTTTTCTCGATTCTTTAATATGTTGTGACTGAATGACAAGAGGATTTCACCAAATTGGAAACTTTGCGTTTTTTAGTATTACTATTACAGTTTTACACGAAGTTACTAACACTAACAGTTTACAAGTTATTACTAAATAATACAGTCATAATTCAGGCTTGAGTTTCTTGAATCTTAGTTTACTTTAATTTTAAATAGTTGTTAACTTTTTAATTTAAAGAAGGGGCCAGTCAAATTTTCAGTTATATAACTAGGAATAAAAATAAATAAATTAGTCACAGAATAAGAATGCCACATGGGTAAGTATTCTACCAATACCTTCAGTGAAGACTCGTAAAATTCTTTCGTGATTTTTCACTATGCCTGACTGGTGAAACAACCCTACAGGGACATGACTTCAGCAATAAAACACAGAGGGGGAGTACATTATATTAAAATGATTTGGGAACCTCACTTTTCAGTGGCTCATAATCACAAAATTCTTTTCATACCTTTTACATACATACTTCAAAGAATATTTAAACCTGCAATTCTAATATTTTATTATAGTAGTCAAAGAGTTAGGGTTAAGTGCTGTTGATTAGTTGCCTTCTCTTTAGCCTGTGACTTCAAAATTATGGATGACTACTGTAGATGGCCTTTGTGCAAATATCTGAAGTACAGTTATACATATATACACAAGTAGTTAATACATAAACCTGATGACCTACAGAAAAACCTTAACTCTTGTGATTTGGTGAAAGTTCTAGGGTTTATTAGACCTTCCAAAACATTCTATGCATTTTTTTGCTATCACAGAAATAGTAATATATATATATATATATATATATATATATATAAAATATAATTTGAAGAAGCAGTTAACATTCTGTAACTTTTAAATAAAGTTACTCAAAAGAACTTGGGGAAATCAACCAAAATCTTAAAATAATACGCTTGTATTGAAAGTAAAGAACAATTCTGATTGAATAAGAATGCGTGTTAAAAGCTCAGAATTACAGCAGAAATATTTTAATCTGTTGTAAGAATTTTTTATTACAGACTATACTCTGTGGCCATTTTGGGTTGATACACACGTTGATCCACCTTTCAGGAAATTGAGGTGAGACTTAGTTTGACATTTAATTATACCACAACTTACTTGTGAATGTTTGAAATGTACCGTTTTGTGTGATAGTGTACACAATTTGAACCAATAGTATTGTCAGGTTGTGCAGTAGAATAATATGAAATTAGCTTTGCATTTGAGGGATGACAAGGTTCCCTTTGTGGCTCTCTCAATTATTTCACCTATTTCCCTTCTTTTCTCAAAAGAAGATGAGAGATATTAACCTCCTCCCTGTAGCTATAAGGTAACTCTTCCATCCCTGGAATCATCTTAGTAGCCCTCCTCTGAACCCTTTCCAATAAGTCAAGATTAGAGTATATTAATCTATGAGGGGCAGTACAGTTGCCATGTGAGTGAGTAAATATTAAAAACCTAATTGTATACGAAGTAGTAACAACAATAGAATGTTAGAGCTAAGCCTTTCACTGTGGGACACAAGTTCTTTGGTTAGTAAAATTTTATAAGTTAGAGATTCAAAATTCTGTACTTATGAATTCTTGCAAATTTTTATAAAATGCATTTCTGTGTAGTGAGCATGTACTGTACCCAATATTTCAAATGCGGCTTAACTAGTGATTTGTACATACATTTGTTATAAATATCAGTAAAGTGAAAATATTTGCAGTTCTAATGTTTATGAAGATTACAAAAAGGGTTGATTTTTCCCCAGTTTCAGAAGGTGGAATATATATAATATTTAATGTGATCATTTCATTTGTAATGCTACAATTTAGGAATTAACAAAACACTCTGTTGGGGAAATTTCTGGTTTCAGTTCTTTGATCGAGACTTCATTTTTCCATTCATAATTTCCTGTCACTCTTTTTCTATTTATAAGTCATTTGCTCATATGTGTTGATCCTATTTCTAGTAATGGAAGTGTGTGTGATAGTTCTGGACGTAAGATTGAGGGCTACCCGGCTGTCCAAGAAATATTAGAAAGTCTAGTCAATGAAGGTATACCTTTAGCAGTTGCTTCACGGTGAGTGAACATTGATAATAGTTTTAACAAAGAAACATGTTACACTTGATTGAAGTGTTAATCATGTACTTTCTCAGTTTAGTGTTACATTATATGTTACTATCCTGTGTCACTAAAATAGATTGTTGTATTCCTTATATAGTCTGTTACTATCCTGTGTCACTGTGACACAGGATAGTAACAGACTATATAAGGAATACAACAATCTATTAGAATAATGTTGTATTCCTTATATAGCCTGTTACTATCCTGTGTCACCAGAATAGATTGTTGTATTCCTTATATAGTCTGTTACTATCCTGTGTCACCAGAATATATTGTTGTATTCCTTATATAGTCTGTTACTATCCTGTGTCACCAGAATACTGTTGTATTCCTTATATAGTCTGTTACTATCCTGTGTCACCAGAATAGTCTACTGTATTCCATATTTCTTTGTAACAGGACTTGGTGGCCAGAAGGTGCAAGACAGTTGCTTAATCTGTTAGAATGGGAAAAATATTTCACATACCAAGAAATTTATCCAGGGTCTAAACTAACACACTTCAAAAAGTAAGTATGTTGATGTCATGAATAGTTTTAAGTGATAAATAATTGATGTAAACATTTTAGATGGTTGTATATATCTGTTCAGGAGAAATTAGAGTAGATATAATAGGCAGAAATAAATGTACCAATCAAAGATAGAAAGTTTTTAAATGTTTTAGATGGTTGTATATATCTGTTCAGGAGAAAGTAGAGTAGATATAATAGGCAGAAATAAATGTACCAATCAAAGATAGAAAGTTTTTAAATGTTTTAGATGGTTGTATATATCTGTTCAGGAGAAAGTAGAGTAGATATAATGGGCAGAAATAAATGTACCAATCAAAGATAGAAAGTTTTTAAAGTTTTAGATGGTTGTATATATCTGTTCAAGAGAAAGTAGAGTAGATAT
>NW_013667141.1:82024-87583 GCF_000517525.1 Limulus polyphemus
AAAGATAGAAAGTTTTTAAATGTTTTAGATGGTTGTATATATCTGTTCAAGAGAAAGTAGAGTAGATATAATGGGCAGAAATAAATGTACCAATCAAAGATAGAAAGTTTTTAAACATTTTAGATGGTTGTATATATCTGTTCAGGAGAAAGTAGAGTATATATAATAGGCAGAAATAAATGTACCAATCAAAGATAGAAAGTTTTTAAATGTTTTAGCAGCATTCAATCACTGCTTTCTTTAAAAGTAATTCAACCAATTATCAATCACTTTCACAGTCAATACAGTTTATCAGCTTGTAACAATAAAAATGTTTTTTTAGAGCTGTAAACATGTACCCATGAGTTATGTCATAAAATTTTTGTGCACTCTAGGTTCGCAGAAATGTGTGGCATTTCTTATTCACAGATGCTTTTTTTTGATGATGAGCAGAGAAATATACATGAAATAAGTAAGCTAGGTAGGTGTGGATTCAGATAGTGTTTGTTATGATGTGTGGATTCGTGAGTGGTGTTTATTATGATGTGTGGATTCGTGAGTGGTGATTGTTATGATGTGTGGATTCGTGAGTGGTGTTTGTTATGATGTGTGGATTCGTGAGTGGTGTTTGTTATGATGTGCGGATTCGTGAGTGGTGTTTGTTAGGATGTGCGGATTCGTGAGTGGTGTTTGTTAGGATGTGCGGATTCGTGAGTGGTGTTTGTTAGGATGTGCGGATTCGTGAGTGGTGTTTGTTAGGATGTGCGGATTCGTGAGTGGTGTTTATGATGTGTGGATTCGTGAGTGGTGTTGTTATGTGTTCATTAATAACTTGGTGTCTTTACTGAATACTAAAATATTAAAAAAATTACTTGTTTTGAGCATATATATCTTTATTTCTTAATTTATTTTTAACAGTCCTCATTCAGATAAAGGAAACTCTTGTGTCGTTCAGATAAAGGAAACTCTTGTGTTGCATTAGTTTAGGGAAAAAGAGATGTCTGTACAATTCTGTTACTGGAAAGTGGTCCATTAAAAAAAAATAATGCAATTTATATTATCAGTCTTATTCTGATGTTTTTTCTGTACATGTATGGGTTTTACTAATCTTCATTTTCTGGGGTCTTACATTTTCAGGAGTTACGTGTGTTTTTCTGCCCAATGGATTGACCTGTAACGCTTTAGAAGAAGGGTTTCAACAGTTTGAAAGAAAGAATTTGTGATATGTCTGTTTTGTCTAGGTACCTTTTTGACGTTAGTGCCTCTTGTGCTCTCTGTAGCAAGGAAGTACTGTAGTTTAAATCCAATGTTCTTTAGCCAAATACGAGTTTTTTAGTGATTTTATTACGACACGGTCAGTGTAAAAAACGTTTAAATTTACTTTCTCGTACACACTGTCTTAGAATTCATCCTCCACTATCTCTGCTTTGAAAACTGACATTAGGTGAGCAGTTTTTTTTTAAGAATATCAAGTATTACTTTACATTTTAAATTTTGGTCAAGTTTCTGAAGTCGTAACTGCAATAACAAATTTATCATCACCTTCACTGAAAGGTATGATAGGAAGTCGTTTTAGCAATGCAAAAATGTAGGCAAGTACGAAGTGGTGATGATGTGAGTCCCAAGTTTCATTAGCCATATATATAAAGTGGAGTCTCCGTCCTATCAATATTTATTATCATCTTAGAAAATTTATTTATTTCACTAAGTATATTTTGTAGAAAAGCTGTTTTTCGAAGAAAAAAAACAATTGCAATAAAATGTGTTAGAATAACAATTTCAATTTGATGACCGAATGAAAATACAATCACAAGCCATTTCATTTTCAAGTGTGGTTTTTCCCCACTTCTCTGTCGTCGGTGCAGTTAGTGATGTTGTGGACTTTTCTTTTAGAAGTTTGAAGTGTGACATGGGAAGGACAAAAAAGTTAGGGAAACACTGCCTTAAAGACACCGAGTTTCATATCTGATGTTTTAATGTTTTTTTCTTATACAAAGTGCAGTCAGTGTATCCTGAAATATTTCATAAATGTTCCTAAAAACACAATGGCTTCTAAGGCTTACTCGCTTAACTACAGAGCTGGGGTGGCCACGAACCTGAAAACATCGGAGAATTTTAAAAATGAATAAAAGTTGTCTTCCCATTTTTTTTTTATCTTGGAACCTGCATGCATACACAAACTATGTTGTGTATTGGCGTACTTTGACATATTCTTGGTGTTAGTCACTCTGTGTTATTTTATTTGTATTGTTTAGTAATATGTTGTAAATAAAAGTGTCAAATTTGATTGCCTACTGTGAAGTTGCAATTTCTTCTTTAATATATAAGATTGAAATTTGTAAGTGATAGTATAAGGAAACGTTCAAAGTTCGGGAGAATTATTAGGTAAAGTTCGAATATTAACGTGGCATACATTCACAACTTTTAAAAGTCTGAAATTCTGCCTTAAAAAAGTCGGGGGAAAACGTTGTAACCCTGAAAGTCTTTCATGAGAAAGATTTCTACCGGTTTAGCTCTTAACCTATTTTGAACTAAGTTGGTATATAGATACGAGCCTATCCAAAATAAAAAGACCATCGTAATCGATGTTAAAAATATTTATTTCCTACTTCGTAAATAATAAAATTAATAATAGTCAGTTAAAAAATGAACTGAATGATAATACAAATGTTTGTTCAACATAAAATCTACAAGCCAACATATTATTTAAATCCACCTTCAACCTGCATTAAATTGTTTTGGCTCGTGTATTTTAATTTGAAAAACATGTTACGAATTTTCTTCATAAAACTTGTTCTAACCCTTTTTAATTGTTGATACTTGCAGCTATGAAATATCCACATTTTTTTAAAATTTTGACAGCTTCTTTTAACTTTGTGTATTTAGCTAATTTGCCACATACTTTAAATGTTAGCTATGTGTAGCTAACACTACAATTATTCGTATCATGTATATTACACATTAAAAAAATGTGAAGTGTTTATTTCTTTACTTTGATGTGACGGTCATAGTTCTTACTATCAGATCATATCTTATTTAATCTAAGTGCTTGATTGAATGTGATATTGCATTTGGTGTGTGGAGAGTGACAGCTTTCATTATGTAAATATTGTGGTTTATCCGTTGGTTTTCGGTACAAGTCGGTATGTAGAACACCATCTTTTAATGTTAGGTTTACAACCAAGAAACTTATTTGGGCAGTGGAGTGGTCTAGTGATCTATGTAAGATCCTAATGTATAATAAAAAAAAAAAAAGTCTTATTAATCTATATTTCAGCAGTATACGTTTATGCTGCTTAGCTTCAAAGTGAATAATATTAGCACCACTCACAAGAATACTTATTAATGTTTAAAATAATACTAGTTAATCTCTTGTAACTTTGAAATTCTGGTTTTCTTACCTTTTTATTAAATGCCACTGTTGAGTTCTTAAGCCTGGCACAACATGCTAAATTCTTGGTAGTTTTCACCCATTAGTTAAGCCTTTTGTAATGGGCTTCATATCTAATAGATTTAATAAGGAACTTGCCATAAACCTCAACTCTCTCACTAGGGGGAGTGTGTTGATGTTAAATAGAAAGGAACAATAAACCCTGGGCACTATTACTATAGTAGTAGCTTAACTAATTTGAATATAATAAATAAGACCGTGCTTTGATAGAATTATATAAAATATCCAATTCAATTAGAGATACTTTAAATAAAAGCAAAATTCATCATATGTATACCTAACCAGTTCGTATTTATATTTTCATTGTAACAAAATTGAGTGAATAGCTCTAAGGTTACGTAACCAGTCTCCAAGTAACGGTGTATCTTCTTATGCCCAACTGAAAAGCTCCATGATGATGTTATCAGCTTTTTTTCTTTAACAATGTTCAACTGAAAATCTCCATGGTGATGTTACCAGATCCCAACTCAAAGCTCCATGGTGATGTTACCTGCTTTTCCTTTTCTTCCCAACTGGGGAAATCCAGATTTCCCTAGAGATATAACAGTTTTTTTTAGATTACTGAAGATAAACTTTAATAATCATTTCTAAATCACCATAATAAGTTAGGGTTTAATGTGTAACACCTTTGTTTCCTCTGTATGCATTAACCTCTTGCCAGAGAGACAACTACTGACGAAGATTCTTCTAAACTTAAATAAATACATCTAACTCGTTAGGTTATCTACTCTAAACACAATACTGTCAAGAATGTATCTGATGGTGGAGTTATTTCTATAGTTAACCTAACACTGTTAGAAATTGCTTAAGTTTTTTTCTACTTGAAACATACTATTGTCAGCAGTGGCTATTCCAGTAGCTGTCTGTTTTTCTACCTTCTTATTAATATAAAGATCTATGTCCCTACCTGGTGGGGGGTTCATCTTTGATGCCAGGTAAATAAAAGGTTCCAACAGTGTTCTTCTCTCCGCAGCACTTACTTCATAGTGTTTCACTGAAACAGATCAAGTGTCCGTACAAGATAAGACAGATCAAGTGTCCATATAAGATAAAACAGATCAAGTGTCCGTACATGATAAGACAGATCAAGTGTCCGTACATGATAAGACAGATCAAGTGTCCGTACATAAGACAGATCACGTGTCCGTACAAGATAAGACAGATCAAGTGTCCATACAAGATAAGCCAGATCAAGTGTCCGTACAAGATAAGACAGATCAAGTGTCCGTACAAGATAAAACAGATCAAGTGTCCGTACAAGATAAGCCAGCTTGCAGAGTTATGCCACTTTCCAAGCTTTAGTGGTACATCAATAAAAACTTACCATGTTACTGAAAGTACTGATTAAAGAAATTTAATAAATATGTTCTTAAAAACATTTACTTAAAGTAAGTGTGATTTTTACTTGCCAGTTATTCTAAGGTAAAGATGTTTCGATAAACTTAAGTTCATTTCTTGGATCCCATAAAAGCCCAAGATATATATTACTTCTGATCAAATTAAAGAACAGCTTACTTAACTTTGTAGTGGTTACAATAAGTGATTAACTTAACTTTAAGATGGTTACAGTAAGTGATTATCTTAACTTTGAGATTGTTACAATAAGTGATTATCTTAACTTTGAGGTGGTTACAGTAAGTAATTAACTTAACTTTGAGATGGTTACAGTAAGTGATTATCTTGACTTTGAGATTGTTACAGTAAGTGATTATCTTAACTTTGAGGTGGTTACAGTAAGTGATTATCTTAACTTTGAGATTGTTCAATAAGTGATTATCTTAACTTTAAGATGGTTACAGTAAGTAATTAACTTAACTTTAAGATGGTTACAGTAAGTAATTATATTAACTTTGAGGTGGTTACAGTAAGTGATTATCTTGACTTTGAGGTGGTTACAGTAAGTAATTAACTTAACTTTGAGATTGTTACAGTAAGTGATTATCTTAACTTTGAGATGGTTACAGTAAGTGATTATCTTAACTTTGAAGTGGTTACAGTAAGTGATTATCTTGACTTTGAGGTGGTTACAGTAAGTGATTATCTTAACTTTGAGATTGTTACAGTAAGTGATTATCTTAACTTTGAGATTGTTCAATAAGTGATTATCTTAACTTTAAGATGGTTACAGT
>NW_013667141.1:87604-94821 GCF_000517525.1 Limulus polyphemus
CCGTACAGTCAGGTGGTTACAGTAAGTGATTATCTTAACTTTGAGATTGTTACAGTAAGTGATTATCTTAACTTTGAGATTGTTCAATAAGTGATTATCTTAACTTTAAGATGGTTACAGTAAGTAATTAACTTAACTTTGAGATTGTTACAGTAAGTGATTATCTTAACTTTGAGGTGGTTACAGTAAGTAATTAACTTAACTTTGAGATTGTTACAGTAAGTGATAATCTTAACTTTGAAGTGGTTACAGTAAGTGATTATCTTGACTTTGAGGTGGTTACAGTAAGTAATTAACTTAACTTTGAGATTGTTACAGTAAGTAATTAACTTTCAAATTTTTTTCTTTGTTTTTTTTGGAATTATACTATACAGTTTCTAATTTCATATTAATATCTATTGAGCTATTTGGACACTAGAAGGCTTTAGTTACACTCTAGAATAACAAAGTGCTGTGGTGCCACAGATGTGAGTTGCAATACTGTGGGCAACATAGTTACCATCTACATATATTGGGTTTGACAAATTTCTGATCAGTTGATGGTGTAAACTTATGGAGTCAAAGTCTTTTCCACAGAAATATATTTGTACAGTAAGATTTAACAAAAACGTACAGCCAAAGGAGTCAGTATTCACCCTCAAAGCAAAAATACTCACACAGCTAGAGCATTTAAAACAGCTCTAAAACCAATCAATAACTATTTCCTCTCCCTGAAAGCTGTGATTATGAAAGAGAACCCTCTAACTCACTCCAAAAAAGCTATTATGATGAAGCTGATGCATATTAGCATATATACAAGGATTTGCAGTATACAAAAGTTCATAATGCAGGCCTGCGATGGTATTATCATCTTGAAATATTTACACTGAATCCGAAAATGATATCCATTTTTCTCCATCAAGTACAGATTTTTCACAAAATGTCATATGTACGTTTACATAAGTGAATCATTTTCATTGAAATCGGGTCACATTTTGTGATTTCGAGCAATAGCACATAATCTTGGCCATCAGTTGGAGCATGATCAGTGAAGAAGGGTAGGATGGAATCTTCAAAATCACTCTTATAAAAAAATTTTTATTTTCTAAAATTTCTGTAATAATTCAACACAGTGTTAAAAACCTTTGCACAAAGTTACTGTAATATAAATACGTACCTTTCTCTTTCAATGCCCAGTTTTTTACTGTGTCCAAGGTCACTTGTCGGTCTCTCTGTAAATCCAGTTTGTTGCCTAATACAATCATTGACACCTTCAACATGAAGAAAATATTCATTGAAGTATTGTACTTCGCTCAGTATTCTAGATGTTATATACCAAATTAAAGCTTCTTGGTGTTACTTATTACTTTCAAACAAGCAATGAAAGGTAATCAGTTCAAGAGAAGACTATAACAGGGATGGAAGTTAAATTGTCTGTTCCTTCATCGTTCTAAGAGTGAAAAAAACATTTCAGACACGAGCATAAAATCCAAACTATCTGCTCAAGGAACAAGAATTCATTTGAAATCCCATTTCTACAGTGTTCACAATGTCTAAATTCCAATTAAAGAAGAAGTTTGTAGGCTTGTATACTTTTCCAAGTATTAACTGATCAATAAAGAATATCTTTAAACCATTATACAAAAAGTGAATTTATTTGGACTACCAGTAATTCAACTATAATGGCCTTTTATTAGTTACTTATGACTATGTAACCAATTCATTTTTAGTTAATAAAGCTGCCACAATCCAGCAACAAGACTGCTTACCGCTACAGAGAGTAACTAGTGACCGTGATATAAGTGTAAGATAGTAGCGTATCACCGCAACACAAGTTGTGTACGGTTAAGAATCGACAATGAAAGTTCACACACAAACATCTAACACATAAAGCAACAAAACCCAAAAATTAATGGTTTCTCAACCACCACTAAACAATAAAATATAAATATTTTTTGGTTTTCAAATATGACAAATTTAATTCAAATTCACTAAGCCTGAAAGGAAAATACATTCTTACTACGTGCCTCTAAAATCTGAATTCCACCTATGACCACTTTTCATCCTGTAAACAGTTTACACAATATGTAAATATCAAAGTTACTACCATTAATTAGTAAATATCTACGATAACCTGATTAGAGCCTTCAATGGAGTATTTCCCGTCATTTTAACTTAGTAAACAACACAGCAGCCAATGAGAGCTTATGCTTACAAACACCGTTATACAATGGCATAACGATCCTGAAAAACATTTTAAAAAAAAATAGAATTAACTTTGCAATTACAACTCAAGAGTATTTCTTCATGATAAATTAATTTTACTGCAATCAAAAGATTTAATTCATTAATATAACAAACACAGATCTCCATATTCTGTATTAAAAATATAGAATAATCATAACTTGTAAAAAGGGTTTTGTACATTTTTGAGTTTCTTTTTATTTCTGTTTTAAATTTTGATCCTGTAGCAGTCAAATTTGCAGAAAAGCATGTAGCACTCTTTATAAGTAAATTTAATTTCAGTTACAAGTAACTTACGAATAAATTGTTACAGCCATTTCTAGTTTGTAACAAAGATCGTTTAAAAGCACCCTTGGCTGTATGTGGGGAGTGAAGTAAAGGATAGCACAAGGTTATATAGTATGAGAACTATTTCTAAAGAGTTAACAATAAGACCAGGCAGGATTTGAGTCGGCAACTTTTCTTACTGAGCAGCTGATTTAGCCAACCTAGGTAAGGAGTCTGTCAAATTCTGCAAAGCCTCAGTTTTCACTATATTGGTTGGTATGGCCAAAATGTTGACAGACTCTTGAGATAAGATCTTTTACTTATCACTGGCCTTCCTTCGGGAGTGTAGGTGCTTTAACCAACAAGGTCTATTGCTTCCTTTGGTTTCAGTTTCAACCCACTTCTTGACGGATATATAGGAAACCTTTAATATTTAAAAGAAATGTTGGTTCACATCTTTAGTGATATTGGTTTACAAGGAGATTTACCACAACCAATGTCCCCTTGCCCACCACTGATTCTAACAATTGCATCTTTAAACTCCCCCTGTGTTTAGTTTCTTTGTTTTTAATAAAGTTATGACTCAGTGAGATATGATACAAATGTTTACTTACATCCTTCTTATCTTTGTTTTTGTCAATATCTTTCTTGATTTGATCCAAAATACTGAAGGATTCGGCATTATTTATAGCGTAAACCAAGACGAACCCCTGTAAAAAAAATACCATGTAATAAAGTTCATAGTACAGTTACAAATTAAATTAGGTAATTTAAATATTAAATTTTATAAACTATATATGGAACAACTGTATTTAAACTTACGAAAATGAAACGTAAAAGATTTATACTACAAATATCAGTGTTCACATCTACAAATGACATTAACAGGTCACTGGCCTTTTTTAAATAATCTTTTCATAAAGTGACAATCAATGGATGGAAATATTACCCAATGTTTTACCAAGGTAAAGAAAAATAACTTAAAGATTAATTTGTAATTAACAAGTATAATACCGAATAAATCACATCCAGGCTTGTGCAAAGTGTCACCTGTTGTCAAAACTTGGGGGTACATAATGTACCCATGTTGGCAATAAAAGAGTGAATGAAAACGATACGATTACAAAACCAGTAAGTAAATTTTTTTTCCAAACAAAATACTATACATTTAGGAAGCCTCTCCGTCAAAGTAAGATGTGCTGGAACTTATAACTAAGACTAACTTACATCAGCAGCTGTTAAATAGGCCCTTGGGATTTCACAGTGGGAGGGTTTCTGTAAGAGAAGATTTGTCTTAGAGCTCTTCGTATTCAAGATAAGTCTCCATTTTTGTGTCAGATTACTATAGTTACTATTACCGATATTATGGGTCCTTTTGTCATGTTCAAGGCTAAGAAAAAAAACAAAAAGAGCATAAAAATTGTTATGCTCTTTGACAAAGCATATTTTTTATTACGAATTATAGAATACTTAGTTTCAACTTTCATAAATACTGCAGCCTACCAATGGCACAGCGGTATGTCTGTGGACTTACAATGCTAGAAACCGGGTTTCGATACCCGTGGTGGGCAGAGCACAGATAGCCCATTGTGTAGCTTTGTGGTTTACTTAAAATAAATAAATAAATAGTGCATTCCATTTAAGTTTTAATATAATAAATATTTTAGATGTTAACATTTAATTTTCAACCATTTATATCATGAAACTATATTAACAACTATTTTTGTTATATGTAAAATATTTTTAAAGGGTTTTAGTAAGTGTTATTTTACATATCATTATATGTACATGGGTGCCTATAGAAAGAGGCAAGAGGGAGCACTTGCCCCCCTTTAAATTTCACAAATATTTTAGTAATTTTTATTGAAACTATAAATGTGTTTGCGATTAAGCACACATAATACATATTCTTTTAGTCTGCTGACTTTCTAAAAGCTGCTCCCCCTTGAAATATTTCTGTGGATGCCCATATGTATATACATGAAGGTCTTTAACAGAATTTTTAAAACAACATGTAATATTAACTGAAATTTTTTAAAGGGTTAATACTATTTATTATAACCTACTTTTTATCTGAGCAATTGTAAAACAAGATCATAGCAATCATTAAGAATTAGGATGAAAAACTCAAGCTTCAAAGTATAATTATACATTTATTATTTTCATAATCTAAACATTTTATGTTTAAATTACTTCTTAAGACCTCAGAATTATCTGTCCAGCTTGAAGCCCTGGGAGTGAACACAAACTTACCATACCAGCAGTATCATAGAAGTATATCTTTTCTTTTCCACCTCTGTCATTGTCGACGATGGCACTGTACACATCCTCTATAGTGGGGTGGATATTCTACAGATAAGGTTAGAAGTTTGATTAATATCTTAGGATGTAGTAATTGTATTTTTTTTTGGGGGGGGAGCCAAGAAACCTAAGACATATTAGTGAGTTTAAAATATAGTAAACAGAGAAAACAAAATTCTTTTAACTTTTTAGAGAGAGTTTAACAAATGATAACATCAGTTTTACAAACAACTCAATTCATTTTCCTTTTTTAATCCTTTCTTGAATCATCAGGTAGTTATATCATGTGCCATAGAATTAAACAAGTACAGAACGTTATTTGGTTATTAAAGCTGATCTCATAAACATTCTATCTTTTCACCTATGTAAAATAACCACAGAAAACATTTCTTATGTTTTGGTTGCTATGGTTCTGCCTTCAGAGAAGTTCTAAGGATTTCTAAGTAGTGGCAGAGGTTGGGATATAATGTTTTGACTTTTAAACTTGCTAGATGCAAAATAGTAACTAATTAATAATTAGGCTTATGTGATTATATAGGTTGCTATATAACGTGACTGATATCTGACCACTACAACTTTACTGTAAGTACATAGTTTATTTAACAATCCTTCAATTTTACACGAGTTTTAAAAACTTTAAACGTAAATATAATCCAATTATTGTTTGATGCAGAAAAAAGCACGTGAAATAAACCTTTTTTAAATATCTTAACAAAAGATGAGACTAATATTTTATCCTACATTTTGTTTTTTACCGAGCAACATTCTCAATACTTACCTTTTCTAAGTTCCAGTTTCCGTATATAAGCTGCTCCAGAATGGCTGTTTTGCCACAACCTTGAAAGCCACACACAATCACCTTATTCGTCTTTCCTGATGGTACAGATCTTAACATGCTTCTCTGGAATCATTAAAAAAATTGAACAGAATTACTTCGCATAGCACTTATAATGTACAAAATTCAACTGTTTTAATTCTACTGGTTCAAATTTATAACTAATGACATCACAAAAACACGAGTGTCTGCTCGAATTGTTGTTTTGGTGATCCTTTAAAACTTTGTAATTTTCTTGTACAATTTGTTAAAATAAGATACACTTTTTTGTAGTTATTCTAACAGGAATTTCTACTGAAAAGATAACTTTAGTTTCTAGTTAAATGTTATAAATGAAGCTTCTGAATTTGATTCATGAACACTGACTGTTTCTTTTTTGTCATATTACCACATCAAGATGGAGCTGAACATGGCCTAGTCATTAGTGTTCAGACTATAAATGTGAAGGTTCATGGTTTGCTGCACTTTGGGGCTGTGAACACTGTAATATAAAGTGATGGTCAAATAACATTATTTAGTTAAAGAAATTAGTACAGTCCAAGAGTTAGCTGCCTCTCCTCTAGTCTGTCATTTCAAAATTGCATAAATTCTGAAAAAAAAAAAGGTTTAATGGTGGTAATGGGTAAACAAACGACATTGATATAATATGTTGATTAATGTGACTTTCTAGTGTTATTAGTAAAAATCCATATTTGGACAAGTTGAACATGTATATGTTTATCTTTTTTTCACTCTCTAGGAGCAGAAACTGAGATATCACCAGATACCTTTCCTTCAATATTATATTGATGTTTTTGTAGCTGTGTGTGGGTTAAATTTGGTGTAAAAATAAATACAAAAACAATAAGTATTACAATTTTATATAGCATGATATCTCGGTCTTTATTTTCAAGTTCAGATGAGCGAATATGTAGGGATAGCTCGGATTGTTGGTATTTTAAATATCTTCTCAATAGGTCATCAGAACTTTACAATACTGTACAATTTTTCTTTTAAGTTTTTATTTGCTTGCATATAATAGTAACAATACCAGACAGGGGAAGTCGAGCTATCCTTTTTTTTTTTCTTTTTTTGAACTCGTGATGTTTTATATTTTATTTTATTTTTCCTATCGTAATTCATATTCATATGTGTATGTGAGTTACTGTGTAAGCTAATTTAGTAACTATAAATAAGACACGTAAGTAAACGTGGAATTAGGTTATAGACACCAAGTTTAACATTTGTGTTTATTACATAACTGAAATTTACCGTTCAATAATATTTCCTACTTTGAAAACGAAAAACCCACTTGGAAACCAATACTCCACAAATGGCTCGAACAGTTAAATACTAATATTATAAACCTGTGATCCTAATTGCAGCTACACCCTCTACTGGTGTAAAAGTAAAATAAAACTTCAAAACAAATAAAAAAATTGTTTTATACTAGAGAAGGTTCTACCCAGCAAAGAGAACAGTGAGCTAGAAAAATATAAGTGAGAGCGTGAAGCGCTTCCCCTACTATTTTGGACAGTATTTCACGGTTATAGTTGTTTCAAAATAGAAATGGGAAACTTACGTTTCCATTTATAAGCATTACTTTTCAAGT
>NW_013667141.1:95611-107901 GCF_000517525.1 Limulus polyphemus
TAACACGGTTTATACTGCCTGACGAAGGGCTTCTGCCCGAAACGTTCCAGGTAATAATTTAAAAAAAATTGTTATAGACGTGTGTTTTAACAATTTTTTCATTATTTTTCTACATCTTCCGATCTTTGCTATTGTGTGTTATTGCTTAATGCCGACCACCCAATACTAACAGCTATTTTTAATAATAAAAACTATATTATAACTATTTCGAGTAATAGGTATCAAAATTTTCTCTTTTTTTTTTACATAAAACGGCATTTTATAAGTATAGGTATCATAGTTTATGTTTTTTACCATAACGATTTTTAAATAAATGCACCCTCACGTTGACTTAGGTCTCAGCGGCAAGCTTGAGGAAGTGGGGTGCTAAAAATCGGAGCTCGGTCCCTTCGATGGGCATAGCGCAGATAGCCCATTATGAAGTTTTGTGCTTAAACAAACAAATAAATAAGTAAGTATTTTACCAGGTGGCGAAGCCGAGTAGATATTCGTCAGCTTCGAAAGAAACTGCTTAGTCCTGGATTTTGTGAGTTAATTGAGACTTTTTTTGTCATTTAAGTTTCAACTTAAGCGTGTAATTATTCATTTGAAAATCAGAGTAGCTAATAATATTTTAACACATTTTTACGTTAATTAGGAATTGTAAGCATTAATTAATGTGTCAAATGTTTTTTGTGTTTTGTTTTATTATCAGTAACACGTTGAGAAATATAGGCCTACACTACAGTCTATACTACAGTACTGTACAGACTTAACTGATGCCGATGGCAGGATCTTGAGCAAGTTGTGGAAGTTATACTGAAATATTAAAAATACCTGTGGTTAACTGATATTGTAATGTCATACGTAACTCACATAGGAAGTTCTAGTCATTTGCACGAACTTGTGTATTTGCAGCATATAAATTATAATGCAAAGGAATTAATTAATTATTAATCATGTGCTTGAATGGTACCACTCCAGATAATCAGATCAGAAATTCACTAGTTTAACTAAGTAGTAGTTATTTGTGACTTGTAGCACTACGAATGCTTTAATATTGTTAACGTAGTTTAAAAATAAAAGTATTAGAAATTGATATTCATACACAAAATAAGTTAGGTTTTATGGGTAAAAATAGCATAGTTGTATTTAAAAAAATATTAAATGTCTATTGAATAATGATGCTCTCGTAGTTGATGACTGGCATTGATAGAGTGAGTGGAGAAGAGAAATTTGATTGGTTTCTTTATTTTCTGTAGTGCCTACCTGTACCATTATATAAACTGAAAATAATAATAAAATACATTCAACCAGTCTTTAGAATATCTCTTAATCTTGCAATAAAAATTAACCTACTGTTTATAAATTTCACTTTAAAATACTGTGCAATATGTAGAAATTCAGTATAAATATTTTGTTAACAAACTTGAAAATACACTTCATAATTTGTGTCAATGACAAAATACTATGACTAGACTCATTATTTAAATTCAGCTGATAGAACTTTCACTTTCAGTGTTTTGTATTGTTTTGCAGCATTGTTAGTTCTATTAAAGAAGCAGTTCTAGGTTCTTAAACATTGTTTAGTGTGATGGGACCCCTATTTAAAGGCAAGTATTGTGTTACATATAGTATGTATTTAAATATAAGAAATACAGTCAGTGGCAATATCACACAGATCACCAATTTGAGGAAGGTTTACATGAAACAAGGAATAGAGACTGATACATTTAAATCAGTGAAATCACATATAATTCATTACAAATTTTTTTAATATAATTATAATCTCTTGATTACAGTATAGATTTATTTTATAAAACATTTGTTAGAAACAACTCAATAATGAATTACAATCTTGTTAACCAAGCAAAACTATTTTAAAACTTATAAGTTTATAAAGAAAGTAAAATTTTGACAAGAATGAAGAAGAAGAGACTTGTTAAATTGATGAATGAAACAACTAGGCTCTGCTTGGCTTCAGGCAACACTTTGACTCAAACTGTGATTAGCTCTCACACCTCAAGCTCCCACTTTCTAGTGAAGGGCTCTGACAGAAACTTTTAAATTTATTTCTTTTATCTTGTTTTTGGTTCAGATTTTGTCCTGATTTGTTGTGACTGAAATAAATTGTCACCTTATTGGATCAGAATCAAGATAGAGTTGATTCTTATTGGCCATTGTATTCTACATCAAAAACTGGGGACAGCTGTTAATTGGTTGACACTGTTAAGGTCCTGAGTAGTGTGTGCGTATATTGTCTATATCACATCTTTCCCATTGATGAAATCACACACACGATAAAACCTTAACTCTTTCAACAATTTTTTGAGATAAAAGAAATAGATTTAAACGTTTCTGTCAGAGCCCTTCACTAGAAAATGGGAGCTTGAGGTGTGAGAGCTAATCACAGTTTGAGTCAGAATGGTGAAATGGAGTGTAAAGTGTGAAAATATGTTTAAAATATAAAACATATAATATTGGTAAGATATTTTTCTAATCTTGTCTTCAACTTTCTTATTGGTTTTTTGTGTTCCAGGACTTGTAAAATGTTCCACACTCATTTGAAACGTACTATTTGGATATAGTACAATAGTACTTATATTACAATAGATATATAAATAGCAGATATGGATACCATATTAGAGAGGCTGGAAAAAAACAGCTGTGTTAATCTAGTGAATTAAAGTCAAAGAAGTCTTCCAAAAATAACAGAATTTAAGTATTCTGACTTTGAATATTAGATAATATTTTACTGTTGTGACATGAATACTTGATTTTATGTGTGTATTTTTGTCTAATGAAAGTGTTTTGTTGGTGTTATTTATTTCAGTTGCCGTACGGCTTTACTCGACAATCCAGATCCCAACATCTAACCATACTTTTACCGAAAAAAAGTTTATTTTTTCACCAGCTAGATGATTTTTCTACAGACTGAATTCATTTCATGTACTTTGGGATATGTTTCTTAATAGTCATGACATTATTGATGGGATTGGAAATGAAGTCATAGTAGTTTTTGCACTGGTGAACATTTTTGTCTTAATCCTAGCCTTCTTTTCGTACGCGTGGCTGAGAAACAACATGAATTCGGATAATTCACAACAGCTGATTCACCGTTCTGCTGCTCCTGATTCACGGGTTGGTAATGAAACCACCAATACCCCAGAGGTGGACGTAAGAGATCCAAGCATTTTAGGTCATCAGTGTCCTGTGTGCCTTAACGAAGTCACTTACCCCATAGAAACTAACTGTGGCCATATTTTCTGTTCTCAATGTATGATTGAGTATTGGAGACATGGAAACTGGCCACAAGCAGTGTTATGCCCTCTTTGTCGACAGCAAGTATCTGTTTTACTGCGCTGTTTTAGCAGTAGCCCAGAAGGATCCAGCCAGAGAGAAACTGTCAACCAGATTAATTATGAAATTAATGAATATAACAGAAGGTTTGCATCCGGTCCAATTCCTTGGATTCAGTATATACTGGACCTACCGATCTTACTTCGTCACGTGGTGTCTGACCTGTTTTCGTTTGAAGGGATGATAAACATGATGAGATTCAGAATTCTTATGTGCATTATTATTGGTGTCATATATGTTGTGTCACCTCTTGATATCATACCAGAAGCTATATTTGGATTATTTGGATTTATAGATGATGTTCTTATAATCCTCTTAATATCTATATACATAACGCTTATTTACAGGGCATTTCTTTCAAGAATGTGGGAAAACGCATGATTTATTCATCAGGGTTGCATTAATAAAATACAATTCTCTATAAGGCATTTCTTATTTGTGAGAATATACATGACTTATCCTATCTCAGTGTTCCCTTAAGTATGTAGATTCATTGCATCGTAAAATTATGCTGTCTGTGTTTCTTTTAGTTAGACTGTATTATTACTTTAAGTAAAACAGAAACATCAGACTTGGTGGTCAAAGTAATGTTTTTACTGTTGAACTTGTCAGTTATATTTGCTACTAATTGCATTAGGAAAATTAAAAGACCTTACTTTTATAACTGTTATAATGTCTTTGTGTCTCCTGAAGAATTATAGAGTACCTGAATCTAATGTGGAATAATTAAAGACATTAATTAATTTGTCATTACGTGAACTATGTGTGGTCTCTATACGTACTTCACACCTATAGTACCTTTGTATGTAGTAGTTTTTGATCCCGTTTTTCCTTCTTCAATTGACTAAAATAGCACAAAATTTGTCAGATCACAGTGATTTTACAAACAAGATTTTTTCAAGACTAGTACTTTCCATGCAACCTTTCAATTCAGGGTTGATTTTAACTCATTCCGTCAGAAAATAAAACCTTCAGTCTGAACATTTAATGTAGTGGTTCAACCAAAACTCTTAAGTCTTGGATTTTAGTGTACTGACTCAACCAAAAAAAACCTTCAGTCTGAAGATTTAATGTACTGATTCAACCAAAAAATTCTCCAGTCTGAGGATTTGATATACTGACTCAACCAAAAATACACGAGCCTGAGGTCTTATGTACTAGCTCAACCACAAAACCTTCCAGTCTAAGGATATAATGTACTGATTCAACCAAAAAATTCTCCAGTCTGAGGATTTGATATACTGACTCAACCAAAAATACACGAGCCTGAGGTTTTATGTACTAACTCAACCACAAAACCTTCCAGTCTAAGGATATAATGTACTGATTCAACCAAAAAATTCTCCAGTCTGAGGATTTGATATACTGACTTAACCAGAAACCCTTTGATCCGAGGATCTAATGTACTGACTTAACCACAAAAACCTGCAGTCTGAGGATTTAGTGTGTTAATTGAACTGGAACTGATAAAGAATACTTCCATACCTTATATTACTAGAGATAGCTAGTGGATTAACCGTTTAGCTTACTTCATTCAGCCTTGCTTTGTGTACAGAAGAACGCTTATTCAGTTCAAAGACCAGGAGAGATGAAAATAAAGTTAGCACACTCTCACACACACACATACAAAAATATATAAAAAAAATTGATACTTGTCTAGTGATCATCCCATGAACCTCAATATGGTAGTATCAACCTTGAAAACTATTTTACGCGAAATGCCATCAGTAATTGCGAAGTTTATTTTTGTGTTGAGTAACTTCGATTCGATAAGATGAACTAAATTCTAAACGACAAATAGCAAGGGAGTACAAAGTTTGTTTTTAGCGAATTATTTCACATTCAGCAAACAAACTATTTAATGTTTCGTATCTGCTCGTTTTGTAAATTTCCTGTATAAATTCTTTCCGATGAACTTTAACGATACAAGTCCATTCTTGATTAAAAATAGTCTTATTCTTTCTCGATACAACTTTGTGATACAGTACATTAAACTTAACTACTTTTATAACACACGCTATAAATCACAGTGATTCACACACTTTACTTACGGTGCCTACTGTTCGCCTGACTCAATTATCTATATATTCAATCTATCTCTCGCTGGCTTTATTTGCCGGGCTTATATTCTAAAAAAAAGAGGGCGTCTGGCAAACACTCGGGGTTCCTCGATAATTCATGATCCTTCGAGAAACTCCAGCGCGCATGCTCCTAGTGTCGCGTGACTTTCGCTATCGTAACATTACCATTCGGAAAAAGTTTGCTTTTGAATATCCTCGACTGCAAATAACAAAAGAATCCTTCAATAAAATTTCAGCTACAAGTTAAATGAAAAACAACGTAATATGAAATGAAAATCCATTAAGACGTTTCTTCTTACCGAATGTTTCTGCATTATTGTAGCAAATGTCACACATTTGGGTAAAGTGCAACGAATTTGTAATTTACTGTTATAAAGAGATTATTTTATATTTAGTAAACCATAATGACACATCAAAGTAAACTAATACAATATGTGATACTTTGTGCAACGATATTTTCGTCTATCAATTTATGTAATCACGATGCAGGTTAGGTTTAAACTATAGTTGCATACGATCAGAAGGCTCATAACTTTGTGCTCAGAAGTTGTTGATTAAATCTTCTGGACCATCTCTTCCTATTACATAATATTTGACGTACATGTTCAACGCACAGGGAATACATGGGGATGGAGGTAGATACGAATGTTCTTCCCCCTTATGTCATTAGCCGGGGGAGCATATTAGGCTTAGTGAAAATCGACCAAGCGATTCCCAGTTATAAGTGGACACACACAGAGGTTTCTATCAAATTATGATTTAGATGTGATACGTGAAAAAGAATGTACTTCGTGCTTGTAGAAAAGGGAAACACATCTTGTTGCTCGTAAAGACAAGCAATGGCTCACAGCTGTGATGATTATAAATTTATTCCCGAAACTAGTCGGTTTTAGGTAACTAATAAAGCTTTATATTTAATTGTACCAGAACTCATCACTTTATTTATTTATTTATCTACATGTAATGGGTCGTGTTGTAGTGGTGGGAAAATAGAGTTATTGGTTTTGTTCTATAGGAATTTTTCATTTATGACCAAGCAGGTAATTTTAAAATTCTATAAAACTGGTGAAACTTTATTTGGGGTAGTAAGTGCCATTCTAGCTCCCTACCTACAGAAATAATATCACCAGTTAGAAAGAACACAGAGACAATCTTCTAGAATGCTACTTGGGTTAAGCAAAGCCCTCAGAAACAGACTCTATAAATAAATCAAATACAGTTCAGTAGTATTTATTAACTACAGTATGAGCACTACTACACACACACATCATTCTATTTGCATCCTCTTTCTGGCTTTAGCAGCAGCAAAATCTTTAACTGTCGATCCGAAATTGATCATTCTCACCATGTCATTTTCATTCTAAAGCATTGCTAAGGCACACTTGTTTTTTGGTTATCAACATTTTACTGAATAATCTTTCGACACTATAGATAATCACCATTAAAGTTAGGTAGATCCAAACGGCAGTAGATGCGTTGAGAAAAGTTTCAGCTAATCCTCTTTTTCCAGAATTACCGAAGTTTTTGTTAAATGACCGAAAAAATATTTATAAGAGAACAAATTAATATGTTACCAGCCCCCTGGTGTTTGAATGGTAAATCTGAAGCTTATAATGCTATAAATCGGATTTCGATCCCCCGTGGGCAGAACACAGATAGCCCAAGGTGTAGTCCAGTGAAGTGTAACTGAGGTACTGTGTTTTTTTTTAAATTAGTAATTAAAAATATGACATAGACATATTTAAAACAGGTTAAGTGTGATACTTATATAGTGTGTATTATTCTGCTTTTTCATATTGTTATATTTGTTTAATATTACTTATGTATTCTTTATCAGAATAATATTAAAGTAATTGTTGCATTGTGCGATGAAAAAATAATAACATATTATGTCAAAAAGTCAGGCGTAAATATATTGCAAAGAGGTTGGAACAGCGCATGTTTGATTTATTTTATTTTTAGCGCCGTCTACAAATTATTCGTATAAGCAGTTCAACTTTCAAACATGACAGCTTCCACTGGTAAGTTGTGTTTTTTGAAAAGCGAAAGTCTTTGAAGATAAATATTTGTTTCAATTATCTTTTGTTAGGTTACTGATGTTTAATTAGACGAGAAGAAGAAGCGAGTTTCAGAAATCGTACAATATTTTATTTACAAGAAACTAGTAATTACATTTAACTTGGACGCTAAAATTAGTAAAAAAATTAATACAAATACTGAAATAAGTCGAAATTCGAGCCATGGATATTTTTTTAAGCTTATATGTTAAGAATAAGAGCCATTGTTACATTGAGAATGAGATCGAGTTGCTTGCCATGTAGAATACAATTAACTTTTCGTTGTTGTTTTTTTCATTTAGAATTGTACATTTTAATAAACAAAACATGTTTATCTCAACTTATTCATTGATTTTTTTATTAAAGTGTTATTTATAATTTACTGATTTTTGATTTCGTAATTTAAGTTTTCAACCATAGCTAATAATAATACTACTAATATCAATACAGATTAAAGTTTTTGTATGGTTCTGTTATTGTTAACTGCTGTTTGGTCATTTTATTGAATATGTGAGTTTATTATTTAATTATAAATAGGAAAGAAACGTTATTATATTGAACTTAAATTCAGCAGTACCTAGAAGTTAGAGTATTATCAACAGAAAATCAATAATTAATTTGACACGAAATAGTGTAAAATAAAAAGTCAGGTGTTTCATGTACAAATTAGTTAAAAATATTAGAAAATTTTCAGGCAACATAAAATGTTTGAGATATGTGGGGTAAAATAAATTTTTGAAACAGAAGAGTGTGTGACATGAGTACAAACATAATTAAAAAACCTACCATTCGACTTTTTTTCCCCTCTCCCTTTTCTGATCAATCAAGCTCTTACAAAATGTATGAAGGTTGAGTGGAATGACCCCTGGTGTTTTGTTTCATGTTTAATTGGTAACCTTCTTATTCCATTTGAAATTTTAAGGAAAATATCTAATTTGATTTGGTGGTCCTTTATTAAGCTGAGGTGTTTTCTGTTAAGAAAAGTTATAAAAAAGTTTTTCTGTTAGTCTACTGAATTATTTGTAACATTTAGGAATTTTTTAAATTTTTATTTTAAAAAAATGTAAATTGTTTTATTTTATTTTATTTTAATTATAAATTTTTTGGTAATATTCTACATTTTAATTTCCTTTACAAACGTTTTTGAATATGCTTATTTGCCAGGCAGTTATTTTTCTATTAAATTACAATAATTGGAAATAAAAGTTTTAATTTCCATAATAAAATAAAGTATGTTAAAACTGATTAAAAAAGCTATTAAAATATGCAAAATTTTCAGGTTTTTACATTTATTATGAGAGTATTGAATTTTTATTCAGATTTTGATATGAAATACTCAGTAGTTTAAAGTCACTTTAGAACGTGAAAGATTATAAGAATCATTAATCATAAAATGTTTATTTTAAATACATTCAATAACTTGATTATACCAGCACATTTGTGTATATATATAATTATGTTTTGATTTCCCGAATATGGCTGATAATGATGAAACTTACAAGTAACTAAATCAGTCAAAGGTTATGAAAGCTTCATGTCATTGTAGGGCAATAGGAAAAATATCTTAAAAACTAGGGAAAGTCATAAGGTCAGAGATTTTTTCTTACACAATTTACATTAATAATAACCCACCAACTGTTAAGTACAAAAGTTACATCTTATCCAGGATAGTAATAATAATAACATAAAACATCATGAGGTACATTCTTTTTATTCAATTTTTCTAATCACATGAATTGGATTTGTTTTGTAGGCATTTGAAACTCTTCGTTCACAAAGGTCATAAGTAGATTTTCAATAAATTATATTGTATAATATTGTAAACAAATATAAGACTAAGTACTCACTACTTGAAAACAAAAAATATATTTGGGTGAACAGTGTTTAAATTTGTATCGGGCCTGATTGATTTTATGTATCAGTTGGTGCATCGTGTTCTTGTTGTTAACATTGGCACGTAACTTCAGAAATAGAAGGGTTGAATAGTGTACGAGCAATTAATACGTGCAGCTGGCTCAAGGACTACATATGAATGATCACAATACATGGTGGACAGAAAAAGTGATGAACCAATTGTGTAGCCCTGAAGGATTGTGTTGATCCTAACATGTTAATGTTTGATACAGTGATTGACAGGGATACAAAATTGCTGAAATTTCTGAGTTGAATTAAATATTATCTGATGTTCTTGGCAGGAGTTAATATTTTATTTTAAAACTTTGAATTTAATCCAGTAGGAGTAGTTGTTCCTCGCAACTTCAGACTTTTAGAAGAGCTGGAAGAAGGTCAGAAGGGTGTTGGAGATGGAACAATAAGTTGGGGCCTAGAAGATGACACCGACATGTCTCTTACGCACTGGACTGGAATGATCATTGGTCCACCAAGAGTAAGTAATACATTCAAGGAGAATGTGACCATTTCTAGAGATAATATAATTACTTCATGGTGTAATTATCTACAAGTCCCATGTGCATATTTGCTGAAAAAGTTAAATAATAGAAAAACAGAAATGCTAACATGCTTGTCTGTATCAGTATTGTTTTTTGGAAGTAGACCAACGATATCCAAGTAGGAGGTGCAGTTTGGAAGTACTTCAGTACAACAGACTTAAACTAAGTTAGCTAAACTCGTGATGGGTTTAGTACTAGCCTAACTGAGGGTTTGATACCCTGTAGACCTTAACTACGAATTTGCTAGTTCTTTTCATTAAAATTTTAAAAACAACTTTGTGTGGTGATGTATTTTTCAGACACCATATGAAAATCGGCTTTACAGCTTAAAGTTAATCTGTGGATCCAGTTACCCTGAAGAACCACCTGTCTGTAGATTCCTCACCAAAATCAGGATGGCAGGTGTCAGTGATACGAATGGGTTGGTAAGTTTACAGTTCCAAAACAAAAAAAAAAGTCTCAGCAAGGTAGCATAACTTAATTACATAATGCCATCTGTTCAATGTCTTTAGAAGGTTGAATTTTGTTATTTGCACAGTAAGCTTTATACACTGCATCTACAGTGTATTAATTCATATTCAAGATATATTTTCAACCCTGTAAAAGTTTCTAATGTTTCCAATAAATGTACTCACATCTTACAAACTAGGTTAGGACATTGTTCAGTGTACACGTGCATATTATTTGACTTGGATTAGAATTGAAATACATACCATTTGAAGTTACACTTAGTTCTGTTATTACAGCCTAAAAATAAATAAAACAATGCTTTAGGTATGGTTATATCTAACACACTAAACCCATTTAACAAGGAATGGTAAATGACTGATCATTTGATTTTCATCCCTGTAAATATTAACACTAAAAATGACAGAGAGCTGAATTAGCTTTTGTGGACTTTTCCATTTTACAGAGAAGATTACAGACTTACAAAATTTGTAGTGCATACTGGAGGGATTTATACATTTTGATAAAAAGTTTAGAAAAAACGACCTTTATACTATATATATGTATAAAATATTTTTTTTATTTTAACCAACGTTTCATCTTTGCGACTTCATTAGGGTTAATATACTCAACTCTTTCAGTTGTTTATACTAACCCTAATGAAGCTGCAGAGGCAAAACGTTGGTTAAGATAAAAAAAAATTATTTTATATATATATATCTGTAGTATAAAGGTCGTTTTTTCTAAACTTTTTATCAGACTGTACAGACTTACAAACCATTAACAAAAACATTTTTATGGGATTTTGTCAATGTACTTTTCTGTACTTTTTTCTGTAGGTTGAAAAAAGAAAGTTACCTGTGCTAAATCAATGGCAAAAAACATATAGTATAAAGACTGTACTACAAGATCTTCGTAGAGCCATGACTTTAAGGGACAACCAGAGATTGTCTCAGCCACCAGAAGCGTCAACATTTTAGTGTGAATATAAAGAGTCATTATGTTATAGTTCAAATTAACGTACCTTCCTGTAAGTTTCCAATTCTTTGAGCTTTGAAGTAAAGTTTGCCTGTCATGTATTATGTAACAATGGCACCAAACTTCCAAGTCTTTCTGGATACAGTTGTTCATTTATCAGTTGCGGGTATCTGTTATTTAGACATTATAACTTAAGCATTCAGTATCGCGTCAAAGTTACAGCATAAAGAGAGGTATTTAACATAAGTATACATAGTTAATGTGAAATTATAACCATGTTGTTATAACTATTTTTACAAAATAACTTAGAAGCCAACGTGTATTGAACAGGAAAGGTCTTTTTTTTTTTGTCTTTATCATTTTCTTGCTGCTGTTTCAAAATGGTTTTAAATATTCTGGAACTACATGAAGCTTTAATATTTGTTGTTGAAATTTCTAAAGTGGAAAAGTTTTGTATTATAACATAATAAAGTGGATACATTTGCTTTAGGTGAACATGGGGGTCAAAGTAAATCTCCTATTAAAAGCTGGAGGAATTGGGGACTGAATTCAGTGTTATATTTTTTTTGTTAGTTTAAGGTTCTACGGTCGTTGATTCGACACTGTGTATTTGTTATAATAACTATTCCCACACTTATTGCTTGACTAGGAAAAAATATTTGGATAACTTGGAGAAAACTGACACCTCCAGATACTGACCATTAGTCTTTAACTTGGATACATGATAAGTATTAATATAATTTATCATATTTTTCACCCAAATGATTGTTATTGAACACTAATATTAATATTTCATTTATTTGGAAGACTTGCTGTGTAATTAATATAATATTTTGTGAAATAGCTATTTTTAGCAATTTACTATTTTTTTTCGCCTGGTATATTAAATAAATTGCTTAATTTTTTAAATAAATCAAATGTTTGGTACATATGATATC
>NW_013667141.1:108901-121688 GCF_000517525.1 Limulus polyphemus
ATCTATAATTAAACGATAATTAATCAACAATTAATCTAATTAATCTATAATTAAACGATAATTAATCAACAATTAATCTATAATTAAACGATAATTAATCAACAATTAATCTATAATTAATTAACAATTAATCAACAATTAATTAACAATTAATCAACAATTAATCTATAATTAATCAACAATTAAACAACAATTAATCTATAATTAAACTATTTCAATCCTCATTCATTTTTTAATAATCTTAATCGAATAAAAACGTACATTTTCTGCAAATGTTACTTTTTTTTCTGATTTCGAAGCGACATGTTTGTTCCACCAACAACGGATTTTACGTGGTTATAAATATAACAAGGCTGTAACTATTAACAGTAATAACATTTATCGATCAAACCTTCGCTAGCGCTCAAGTTTGACCTGATCGAATTGCCCCGACGTGACCTCTTTCATACGGTTTGTTTGAAGTTAAGCACAAAGCTACACAAGGGGCTATCTGTGCTCTGCCTACCACGTTTATCGAAACCGTTATAAGTCTACAGACATGTTGCTGTGCCACTGAGGAGGCAGCCTCTTTCATACGGTTTCATATTTTGCTAAACCAATGGGTATTTTCATGTTGAATTTACTTGATTAATCGAAAAGAAAAAACAGCAAATAAAATTAAAAATACCGTTTCGTTTTGCATTTTTATATCGTACACTATCTATTCGTACATTGTTATTCATTAATTAACTGAATTATAGTATTTTTAAACATGTTGAAGTAGTATATATTTATTTATTTTCTTGCGTGGGAGGCTGCTCTCAATCTTTCCCCAGGGGTTGCAGTTATGATAGTAACAGTATAAGTTGATGAGACTTTTAAAAAATCGTAATCTGTATATTCTTTTATAACTAATGTTGTAAAACTAATTTATTATCAGTTTAGAGTTAACATTTTTTAACGATTCAGCCTAACAGAACCTCTGCGCATGTTCAATCTATATACGTAATAATTTGAAATTAAATCACAAAATTATAATGTTTTTTTTTAAGAAATGGAAGATATATTAAATATTACGATCTTTTGAACTCTTCTACAACTCCTGTGTTAACAAGTTAAACTTCCCACAGTTTACCAGAGTTCAACAATATAAAGAAATGGGATTGTAATTATTTTCAGAGTAATATTATTTTTGACTTGTTGAATATTTTGATATTGCTACACACAGCGCCGATAGATGGCAGGTCGTCACGTAAACGAAAACTTGGAAATGAGAACGTTTTCTGTATAATATATTAAAACGTTTTTTAGTCTGTACGTAATACCGAGTATAATTTTTTTATCTAAATATCCATCTCAGGAAGGTATATTTATTTAGACATGCGCAATTTTTATAATAAAAATTCGTGTGTACAAATTGAAAAGCTTGTAATAAATCAATCATGATTTGTTGTTTTTTCCGTTCTTAACTGTGTTTAAAATATTTTGACTAAGAATCTGCACGTGTAAGGAACTTTACTATTCTTTTTTTTTACTTGCACTTACCACTGTCACAATAATAGTAATGACGCGGCAAATTTATGATGAGCGAAGTGAGAACCTGTACAATCCCCTGCTTATGATTCCTGATTCGAAAAGTTTTCACGTGGTAGGCACGTGCCTTTAGCTTTATTATGAGGAGTTATTAACAAAACAACAAAGTAAAAAAAAACTACGTATTTTACTCGCCTGGCATTTACCACCTTCTGTTCTAATAAGAAACACTTATTATTAATTAAATATTGAAAATAAAAACGAAGAAAATTTGATTATGAGTACACTGGAATGGGCAGAAACTCATCATGAATACTCTGCCTAAATCTATTTTAAAAAATTTAATTAGTTTAACTTTTACTTACAATATGCACACACGTACAGTAATAATAATAACAAAATGTCTTGGTTTTTACAATGTACGTACATTTTTCTCTTTCTGTCAAGGCCTTTACAAAATATAAATTATTTTTATTGAAACATTTTTCTAAAGTCGTACTCGCTGTTTTGATTTATTTAACATAAAAATCAGATTGTATTTAAGTTAAATTAATTGTACATTGATGTTGTTATTAAATTTGACAAAACTGTGAACAAATTAGGCCGAATTAGAGTATCTCAAATTAGAACTATTGAACATCACTCGAGCTTTATCGTCATACTTTGTTTTTACAGGTATGGCTGGAAAACTCGAGTGGTGTTCCGATTGGTGTAAAATTTAAAAAATTAACATATTCAGAAGAGGGATGGGTGGTAGCGTAATTAGGGCAAAAGTACATGAATCGATCGTATGTCTAAACGAGACTCGGTGCATTGTTACACAGTATGTGTGAAGTATTATACAGTATTAGTGGCGGCAAAAATTCGGATAATAACGGTTAGTTGAACATTTGTTTCTATTTTTGAATTTAATGTGCTTATAACTGTTTATCAAATATACAATTTGTAATTGTAATAATTTAAACTGATCTTTTTACTAGCTTAATATATTAGAATTATTTTAAAATTTATTAGATATATTTATAGATATTATGACAAAACTGTAAATTAATATAATTTTCGAAAATTTCAAAATTGGCGCTTTTTGACTCATTTTGTGTGTTATATGTTAGGTTACTAAAGCTGGAATGGAGAGTTGATGTTCGTGAGTGAACAGTAAGTATAAATATAACGCATAATAAGAATGGTCCGTATTTAAATCGTTTGGCACGTCATGAATTTAATAAATTATTGGCAGATCTCCGTATTTACAAGAAAACTGCTTAAACGAATGAAGTGCATTTGATTTGTTCAACCAGCTTAAAAAAGGCGTTTGACACTTGTAAATCTGTTGGTGAGTAAATAGGCCTAATACGTATCATGAATATTATTATGTACAGTTTTAAAATATAAAAAGCCAAAAATAAAATGTTAAGTTTTAATCCGTAAGATTCTTCTTTTTATCTAATTTAGCAAACAGTATTATTAAAAAATATCTAAGTTTTGTACTAGAATTTAGATTTAAGTAAAAACTTTTATTTTGCATTCCTTATTTTCTAAGATTATAATAAGTTCTGTAGTTTGTGAAGTGTTGTTTCACCAATTAAGCTCAAGACAAAGTGATAGGTAGGATAAAATAAGCTTTGTTTTCATTTTCAGATATGGTTGTTGCATATTTAATGGACAATATTTAATCACATTCACAGAAATTATTATTGTTTAGTAGGGTTATATTCAATAATGTCTTGGGTGTTACTTTCCAATTATATGACCTAACACACCAAGGTCAAGCCCTAAATCAAATAACTCGCCATAAGCAATCTAAACAATTTTAGTTAGGGTTAGTTAAGTTGTTCATCCTCAGGAGTGAATTACAAGACAATTGCCAAAGTAATTCTTGTAATTCACTCCTGAGGATAACGTTGTAACGTCGAAACATGTAGAGTCGTCAACTTTTTGAAGGCCATAGATAGGCCTAAATAAAATGTTTTTAATTGTATACCAGTTTAACGTTGAATATTATTTATGATTTTAACTTTATACACAAGTGCCAAAATACTATAATCAGTAAGAATTTGTTTGAGATATATGCATCAGACATAACGTTTGTTAAAATTCTCGGGCAGAATATCATACAGGATAATCTGAAGCGGTTCTTCTACTACTAACCCAGATGAAGCCGCATTGGCGAAACGTTAGCTGAATTTTTTTTTTATATTACTATCTGGAGAGTAAAAGTCTTTTTTTTTTTTTAAATAATTTTATTGCCAAAATGTCCAAGTTCTTCCAGTGTGCACTACAAATCCTGACAAATAAGAAAATTTAAATTGTATGAAGATGTTAAATGAAACGTATAAAAGAAATTAACCAGTGGTGCGTGTTTTAACTGCATCAAAAAAGGATTAAACAACCTAAGTAATGCAGCTAATCCGCACGCGCAAGTGTGTGTTGTAGATTAAGAAGACATTAGCTTTATGTAAAGTATTTCATTGTTGTCCAGGAATCTTTGTGCGCGCGTGTTTGAAACATCCATTCTTGATTTTAAATCTAAATGACAGTGAGGGTGTGTTTGGGAGGAAGTTGTTAACAAAAAAGCTTTTAAACTCATTTTAAAATTCCTCAAAAAAGTATAAAAAATGTGTTTATATTTACTGTGTGCTTCTATTTCATCTCGCTTTTAAACGTTCTTAATCATGTTTATAGACAGTAGCTTACACACTTCTTAAACTTGATATAGCTATTAGTGAAAAGTAACTATGATTTAGCGTCATTAAATATTAATTTACAATGCTTTTAGAAAGACATATTGGCAAGAGGGCGTAATCTGGGAGGTTTGACTATCGCGTGTTTCTTTTACACGACAGTGATATAGGTTAGAGACAATTCTATAAGTCACTGTCATAAAAACACTAGGCGAGGGGGGGGGGGGTAACCAGCCTGACGATTAAAATTAAAGGGAAAGAAAAATAAGCATTGTCTAATAGGAATATAGAGCACGCAAGTCTTCAATCAGGAACGCGCAACAGCTTACACCATTTTATTTTATGGGCGGGTTAAAACTGAGATACGTGCGTCAAATATAAATTATGTTAATATAATAATTTGCTTATCTAGTACTTTGATGGAAGGATATTTATCGGTGGACCATTTCCGAATATCCCCCAAAATGCGTTATGAACCCACCCACCTACTCTTCCAGAAATCCTGTATTGTTCACATTATTACAAGTAAATGTGATAGTTCTAGTTATATTACTGGTGGTTTAAACCTTTTCTTCAATTGTAGAGCGTTCTCCTGACGGATGTGAAGCCCCGTGGATCCGTTACCGCCAAAAAATCCTGCTCCGAACTTTAAGGTCGCGTGTTCATTATATGAGTAACAGTCATATTCGATTAGAGTAGCCCTTGAAAAGTTTTACGCGAAATTCAACAGTCAAATGGATGTGAAATCTTTGGTTCGATTCCTACGGAGGAAATAAAAAAAATACAAATTAGTCTGTGGTAGCTGTAATTAGTTTATTTATGATTAACCAGAAGAGCTTCTTAGGCCTTAAAAATATTACCCGTAGATTCAAATATGACGTCACTTGCGAAAATATTAAAAGTAAAGAACTTAACACTCGTGTGAACCAATAAATACCATAATACAGGCTTTCTGGTGACAATTGATTAACGGTTAACGTAAAAAAAAAAAAAATGTTTAATATAAAAGTTTACATTTGACGCTTTGGAGAGTTAAAATTCATGTTTATTCCGCGGTGTTCAAAATTGACGAAAAATGAATTAAATATGGTTTAGAACAAATACATTTAAATAATACATGCAATTTTGATTTCGATATTAGTCTACCAGTGCTTCAAATATTATTGTACACTGTTTTCTACATTTATAGAAATGTATTGATAACATTTTATTCACTAACATTTCTATATTACCAGTCTCCCTAAGCATCGTGAATTAAATATTTATGTATTCGTAAAAATAAAATATTGTTACTCGAGCCAATAAAAAAATAAATAATTATTTTCTAGATGTCGCTAGCGTACAAATATGAATATGATTCGTTAGAGGTTCGTTAAAAGTGAAAATAATTACGAAATACTAACCCATTTAAAAAAAAATCGATTTTAACAAATAATTATTTTACTTAAATATTGATTTAAGTTCGTCATCATCACTAACAATGTTTATAGTTGGTATTTTTAAAGAGCACGTTACGTTTTCAGTGATACATGCTCTCAAGGGACTTACTGTTTCACTGAATAAACAAATCGCCTTTTGTACGAAGTCGATTATGCACCGCAGCGACACCTAGAAAGTTCAAATTTCTGCAAAGTATCGAAGCCAAAACGTGTCCACGTGTTTTGTGGAGTGTCATTTCGTTTGAGTTTACGAAGTTACAGAGAAAGGCATGAATACAACGGCACCTTCATTTCTGTCACTGCAGTAACTTAATATCTGTGACATTATTATGAAATGTAACCTGCTTGATTCAAGGCCATAATGAAAGAAGGTAGTGTTTGTTGTTTAAGAGAGTGGAAGACTCGCGTCAGATAATATTTCGTTGTGCTCTTATAAACTGTATTTATTGTTCTTACTAACTGCTCCTGAATGAAGTTTTATTATCGTTAAAAATATTGTCGTTACTAGTTTAACTATCCTACTTCTGATGAGCTGAACATGGCTTACCAGTTAGTTGCCTTGATTGTCAATCCCAGAGCCCTTGGTTCGTATCCCGCTGCTGCTACACTGTAGTACCATGGGTGCGTAATAAGAATACCACTACTCGGTCAGACAGGATGTGGTAGGGGTTTCTGCCTCCCCTATTGTCTGTCAGTTCAAAATTAGGAATGGCTCTGTGCAGCTAGCCCTGAGCGATACTTCTATACAAAGAAACCTACTTCTGTGGCATTATTATAAAGACAGTTTTTGTTAAAATTGAATATTACTTACTAGAAGTGTCACACTGGGAGAACATGGCATTATTATAAAGCTAACATTTCTTAAAGCTGGATATAACTTACGATAAGTGTCGTGCTGTGAGAACGTTAACTACTTGTTTTGTATCGTATATGACATCCAGAATATTAATTAGTAATTCTTAGTAACATAATACTTAGCCCTAAGTGACAAGCGCCTAGCGGATTTGGCGAAAGCTGTCCACCATTTATCGAAATTATTATATCAGTCCGTTGTCTTTTTTTTTTTTTTCGGGAAAGCCCCACAAGATCCTCAAGCCATCTGGGTAACAACTGATTAAACAAGGCGCATGCGTTGCGCAGCTGTATATAATGTGTCCCCTAATATGATTGGTGCTCATAGTTAGAGAAACCAATCATTAGGAACGATTCTTTTGAAGCCATGGTTACGTTATTTGTTCATAACAAACAAGACATGAACAGAATTTCAATTTTCCGAGAAGGACCGTATTTTTGTTTCATTATGTCTAAAACCGTATTCATGTGATGAAAAAATACATTATAATTGTTTAAGTAATAACAGTTTAGTTAATTAGTTGCATTCTCAACCGGGTTGATGGTTTTTATTTTTGACCTAAGTTAGTATTAATAATTTTTCTACATCTGAAAAATGCGTGTAAAGGTTTGGTTCGAATTTCGCGCAAAGCTACACGAGGGCTATCTGCGCTAGCCGTCCCTAATTTAATAGTGAAAGACTAGAGGGTAGGCAGCTAGTCATCACCACCCGCCGCTTTCTCTTGGGCTACTCTTTTACCAACGAATAGTGGGATTGACTATAACGTTATAACGACCCCACAGCTGAAAGGGCGAGCATGTTTGGTGGGACAAGGATTCGATCCCGCGACCCTCTAGATTGCGAGTCAACGTGTAAAAGAAAATTTAATCTGTTTTTTCTTTTATTTGTTGTTTGTTAAAGAGGTCTCTCTCAGCTGTTAAACTGGCCGAGCGCTAACCATTGGTTAGCGTACGGACTGTGGAGTTGAGTTTCTGTGGTTCGCGTCCTTTATCATCAACAAAACTATCACGCTCCGAACTTTAGGGTTGTGGATGCGTGATAAAAGTGACGGTCAAATCCCACTATTCAGTTTAACAACAGATGGCGGTGGGTGTTGTTGAACAGCTGCCTTCCCTCTGGTATACCGCTTCAATATTAGGGACAGATAGCCCCTCGTGTAACTTTGAAAGTCCTTAAAGTACACGTTATAAATAAATATAAATCCAGTGACAGAATTTACTTTGATATCTGTATGAACGGTAAAGAAATAACAAACGTAATTGTAAAATGGACAAAATATAAAATCATTGGCTGTATAAAACATAAGTTGGTTATAATTCATTCATCTGTCACTACGAGGTGAACCAAAATCCCTTCCTACTTCACAAGAACGCTTATTTGCCTCTATCCAAAAAGAAGCAAAAAAATTCGGAATGTGAACATCAAACAATTTTGAAAATTCCACTTTTGTTATCCCTTCGTTTATTTAATGGCAGTTATATATATTTGTAAATAGCTTTATGTTGTTAACTTAAATTGGCGATATTTTTCTTGGTAGAAACTATGAAACGCCCTCTGTGCTAAAAAAAAAACAAAAAACAACAACAACAAAGTTACTTAACACGTATTTGAATATTTACTGGTCATAATATTCAGGGCCAATGAAATATTATGTATTTTATTATCATTAAAGGATTGGGATTATCAACGGGAACTAATTCTGGTCTTGAAGAAGTAAAGAAACGATTCAAATTAGTTTCAAAGTTAAATGATGTATACAGTGACATGAACAACCGAATATGGATAAACGTTTGTTGTTTTAGCTGGGTTTTTTTTTTAAAGTTGGCTTATGTATCGTCTTTGATAATTTATGCTAGGGTCATTCGAGATAACAACTAGATAAAAAGCACGTGACTTAAAGATAACGAACTGTTTGTTTTTTGCAAGTTTTAAAAAGCGTCATTGCATCTTTTTTCTATTTTCGCTAGTGTAGGATCTTGCGTGATGCTGATTGGTTGAACGTTTATAGTCATACTTTTGACGTATCGCAGTGTTAAGAAGTTCACTCGCGTTTCTCGCGTGTTCTTATAACGTGCTGAAAATCGGTGAATAATCGTTGGAGGGCTAATGTGATAACCGTGTACATTTAAAACTGCATCTATTTTTCGATATCCTGTACCTACTCTTTGTTTAGTTTTTTTCTTCTCATGTCTGCTTCTGCCGCCGACTTTGAAAACATAGCAACTGTAAGTATACCCTTTTTTAAAAAAACGATATATTAACAACTTTGTTAAACAAAGTATTGTTAGTAAAACGTTGATCGTGTGTTCACTAAATTCCTAAATTAAAAAAAAGTAATTGAACTTAAATTTTCTTCATTCGATAGTGTTGAATCAAACAAAAACAAACCCTGCACTGTTGTGGAAGGAAGGAAGGTATTACGTGGTTTACCACCTGACCTCTGAACTTCCAGTGTTTAACGGTGAGAATATGAAAAAAAGTTTTGTAATGGTCTAAAAGAAACACGCCGCAACAAGCAGGGTTCAACAGAAAACAGTTTGTTAAACCATAACAACACTTATGATAAAATTTAGGACTTACAGCTAATAAACACGAGCCTGGCCAGGACTTGATACTAATGTTGTTAAATAAAACATAAATATCAGTGTTAATTATTTCAAAATAATGGAATCAGGAAAAATAACCAGAATAACAACAACAAAAAACTAATTCCAGAAAACAACACAATATTCCCAAATCACCTTTCTTTGTTAATAACAATATCAAGTGACAAACAGCAATAATCTACTAACAGTATCGTGACTCAGTTTATGAAGCTTATGGTAGGGTATTTGTTCACTGCTTAGATCACGAGAGTACTTCTCATGTGATCATAAATTTACATAATCTTTTGCTACATTAATGATATCTGTACGTCACCACCAGGGAAGCTGGTGTCAGTTTCATAATACATACATATTTACTAAGAATAAACGTGACTTAAGATAAGTTAGCTTAAACCGTAACCAGGAAAATAACAAAAATATAATTCGTTATCTCACTGTTTAGTATCGGTCATTTATATTTATGCCTCTAGCAATACCTGGTTTAATGAACTGGCAAAAGCTTGCGTTGAATAACTTATTGGGTTTTATTACATTTTAAAATATTTTGTCATTCGTGTTGTGGGGGCCCCACTTTAACCATCAAAGTCATGGTTTGTTGGTAGTAAACACAAAGCTACACAATGGGCTATCTGTGCTCTGCCCACCACGGGTATCGAAACCCGGTTTATAGCATTGTAAGTCCGTAGACATACCACTGGGGAGCTCAAAGTCATAGACCTATAAATATTTTGGTGCATAAATAGTTTAGAAAAACTGGTTAAAACAGCCCATCCATAACTGAAGAGTTAAATTTTTTACAATATTACGGACTTTATCGAGGATTGCCGAATACATTACTTTTGATCTAAAAAATATTGCTTTACGATTTGTGAGTATATATATATTTCTGAGTTAAAGTAGTTTTTAAAATCAGATTTACAGGATATGTCATGCTATTAAAACTAGAATGTATTTGGTAGTTCTGAGAACTTAAGTTAAAAGTAAAGCCAACAACACAATATCCAGTGTAGACGAAGCCTAGGGCTCGTCAGGCCGACTGCAATACGATAGACGTAGTAGTAGTGGTGGTTTGAAGCACTATTTATATTATCAAACTGCACGAATAGTAAGTGTAATGATGTGTGACGTGGTTCAGTAACGTACAAATAGACTCTGATACCCCCAAATGCAACATTTTCGGTGAAAATTACAAAATTTCTGATGGGGTCTTTCCACCGACTCCCCAGTATGTTTTCACCAGACATCTCATTTTCTCCCTAAAGGTTAGTGCCCGTTCTTTTTAGATTTCTGCCTTCGGCCTGAACAAGTATAACAAATACCTTCAATTATTATCATTATTAGTTAAATAATACCACTCATGATACTGATATTAGTCGAAGTTTCAGTGTATTTATTCCTATGATTACAGGTATAGACAGTAACACAGATTTTTTTTCATGAAGTTATTAAACGATAATTTTAAATATGATACATGCAAACTGAAAAAAAGAAAATTTGTATCACAAGAAGTAACTTAAATGTAAGTGCACCATTATTAGTATTATATCATTCACTCTGCAGGAACGTGTACTCGCGGGGTAGAGCAGATGAGTGACCTAATCAGTATTATAGTTTCTTTTTTTTAAAGTCAACTGTGAAACACGCCTGACATTATTTATGTTAGGAGTGGTTTCACCTCTTATGTTCGATATCATTTGTGAATGTATTTGTGTGTGTGTGTGGTTGTTTGAAGGACGTGAATGAAGAGGGAGTGTTGTCAGTCCTTCGTGGTCCGTCAACAAGTTCTCAAAGCTGACTTTCTCAACTTAACAATAGACACAAAGTTTACAAAAAGATGCTTTGTGTAATTGAACCCAAATATTTTGAAGCGGCTATTATGAAGGTGTTCACGAGTACAGTAATTAATAAAGAACTGATTATATTAACCAAACCAAACCCATGGAGGAGACGTTTTCTGTTGTTGTTGTACATGCACGTGCGTGTAGCAATTCAAAGTATTCTCCCCTGCAAGATACGTGACTAATGTCTTTGTTGTATTAGTTTTTATGGGCTATGCGTGGCCTGTTGGTTAACTTACCGAAATGTACAAGATTGGAGACACGGTACCGCTGATGTAGCCATTTAAGCCCATATATTTTAAACTACCCTTCAGGTAGAAAACTCCAACCCCTATTTTGTAGTTTGTAAGAATTTGTTGAGTGCAACGAAAAACAACAACAACAACAAAATAACAACAGGGTGTATAGCATTGTTAACGTGTCGGTTAGATTTAACAATTAAACAAAATTAAAACGTACTGTAAAATCAGCTGATCATTTAGTTGTAAAATCAGCTGGTCAGTTAGTTGATTTCGCTTTGCGATTGCGGATCTTCGGTAAGCTTGAAGGTTTATTACGCTAAAAGAGTTCACGAACTTACAATGCTAGAATCCGGGATTCGATTCCTCCCCGCGGTGGACAGAGCTTGTATAACTCAGTGTGTTGGCTTTGCGCTGAACACTTCTTATTGTGATGTTTCTAAAGCGACGACGTTTTGTCGTATCATGCGGAAAATAGTCACACTTAGTGTTTAAGAATGTCGTCGAAACATGACCGTACGTTGTGGCACGCCTTCTCGTGGCTCAGCGATAAGCTTATAACGCTAAAATTCGCCTTTCGATACTCGCAGTGGTCGCAGCACAGATAATTCATTGTGAAGCTTCGGGCTTAATAACAAACGTTGTGGTATTGTTTCTTAGGCCTAAAGTTCGTTTATTCATGATTTAGTCATTTAACCAGGGGCTGATTAAAGTTTCAGAGGCTAAAGGACAAGACAACAAAACAAGGCGCTCATTATGCAAGCAGCTATCTCTAGATCAGCCAGCAAAGGGGGATTGCAATACATTACAGCTCACCATATCTTAGGGGGCTCGTGTAACGGTTATAGTACACTCGAAATATCAGGAAAAATGTTAGTGTAACGTGGAAAAAAAAGAAAAAATGCGTGGTCGTACTTGGAATAGGGTGCGTCATTTGACCCCTTGTATAAGTAAACTGTGGGAAGTTTAACTTGTTAACACAGGAGTTGTAGAAGGAATTATCTGAAACACTGGACCAGGTGATGTTTGTAGGAAGTTCACCAAGTCAAATAATTTTTTAACAATCAGGACCTATTTATACGTCTTTTAAATAAATGCAGCACCATCTAGCTAAAAATACGAGTAATGAAGAAACGATAAAACTGAAACTCACTCTTTTGAATTTTGTAAAAAGCTGCATATTCATAATTTAGATGACAGCAGCAACCTTTATTTTTTACAAAACAGAAGAAAAAAAATGGCTTATTTCACAAAAGCAAGGTTAATTAATCTGATTACACACATAAGATATAAATTTATATACTTCCTGGGTATTCAACAAGGGTCACTACACTTCAACTCTCTTGCACAGCTGTAAAAAACTTTTGTGATGAATAGAAAAAAAAATGTCACATAATTATTCATTTACGATTAACTTCGATAGCTAAGTCACGAAATAAATAAATAAATAACTTTTACGTTTACAGTATGGTATAAACATAGGAATGTTAATTTAAATGCTAAAGTCCTTCTCGGCTCTTGGCTAAGGTCACTCGTATTCAAGAAACACCAATTCCCGAAGTTCCATAAAATATGTTCAAATACTCGCATGATATCATATGTACCAAACATTTGATTTA
>NW_013667141.1:122657-129128 GCF_000517525.1 Limulus polyphemus
ATTGATATTAGCCATCCCTACATTTACTTTCTTTTTTGAAAAGTTTTTTTTTTTTACTTGTATACACTTTACCATTAAAAGAGGCCTAACTGTATTTCTTTGGTTTGATTTACTTGTTTACACTTTACTCCATAGCGGAGGTTACGCCCAATCAAAGAATGCATTAGGCTTTTACGTCACAGATCCTCTTTTCAATTTCACCTCTGGTGAAAAATAAAATAAATTTTTAACATGTATATACAATCGTAAAATTATTTTATCGGTTGTAATAGTATTTGTAGATATAAGTGTAACAAGACTAGTTTTATGAAATATTTACCCTATGTTATCTAGAACTCTAATTTGGTATGTTTTTTTTCAAATACTTTACTATTTACTTTGAACATTATTAAATGCAAAAAATAAAAAAATACAGTCGCCTAATTTGTATACATTTTGTTGGACTTTTTCAAACATTATTGAACCGCTGGGTTTTCAATTTAAAATATAAATTAACAAACAAAATTATGTTAATAACGTGTGGAAGCAAACCTCGTCATCTCCGCGTGAATATTTTAAACAGCTTGACTACCATATCATAATAACTGCTCGACATGTACTCACAGTCCTTGTATTCTTGAACAACAGATCAAATCTCATGAATTGGTTTGTTTAAACTACTCAATACTTGCATAGGTAAAATAATATATTAACAACATTAGTAAATATTTGATACAAAAAATGGAAAGGGCCGCCCAAAGATATTTCATCTAGCAATTTTTGGACAAATTTTATAAACCTAAAGCTTTAAAAAAAACAAGATATGCAGTAGCGCCATCTATTGAAGCCATATTTAAATGCTTGGAGGGAGATATAACAACAATAAAAAGAGAGAGATGTTTGTACCTTTTGTAGTAGTTAATGCTTACATTATCGATTGTAACAATTTAAAAAATTCAGTAGTTAGTCGAGCGTTTGTTTTGTTTTTCATCTGTGTAGTAAGTTATGACATCGACGTTTTTAAGACTTAAAATTCGCATTGGAAATAACATTTATCTGTAATTTTTGAATGTATAATTTCAAAGATGTTACAATTCGAGTAAAGGGGTTATCCCACATTAAGTACGTCATGTTAAATTGCAATTGTTATCACAATTCGTTTCAAATATATATTATTAGAAAAGGTTTATGATATTGTAGCGCCATCTATTTAGATATATGGAATGTGATGAAATGTTTTTATAGTGGATATGTGTTTAAATTTATTGGATATTGTTGTTTTAAGCTTAACCTTTAAAACAATTCCTTAATCATTATAAGTTAGTAAATTTATAATTTTCTTGTGATGACGTACATAAACGCAAAAAAAATTACAGTTAATAGTAGGAACAATCCCCAAAAATTATTTTATCAGTTTTTAGGGATTAGATTAGTATAGTTAACATTTACAAGCCTTCCAGCAAACCATTAAAACCTAAAAACCTGTTTTCCAGAATTTTAAATTTTATAACTTATAGAATTAGTTAGAACCTGTTAAATCTCATAACAGCTCTGGCCCGGTGGTTAGGGTGCTCGATTCGCAATCTGCGGGTCGCGGGTTCGATTCCCCATCCTATCAAACATGCTCGCCCTTTCAGCCGTGGGGGCGTTATAATGTTCGTTGGTAAAAGAATTGGCGGTGTCTTCCCTCTAGTCTTACACTGCTAAATTAGGGACGGCTAGCGCAGATAGTCCTCGTGTAGCTTTGCGCGAAATTCATAACAAACAAATCATAACAGTTCATTTTGTAATGTTTCAATCTGTAAAAAAAACGTATATTCACAGAAATATAATTTTTTGCCTTTCCTTTAAAATGCGACATTCTGTGCTCACAAAATGGAGAAGTTTTATAAACAATATTCTCTAGGTAAAAAAGATTGTTCTCAGTTTTCAGGTAAAACGTGCAAAAACAACTATATATATATACCAATATATATGGTTTTATAGGATTTAATTATTATTATACGGATCACCGCAGATGAGAATTAGCTAAAAATAGCTTCTATTTCAGTGTGTTTTATTTTGTCAAATTTAGCCTATATTTTAATAAAGGCTGGCAGCCTGCAGTTATAGCTATGAGTTGTGTTCAACAGATGGCAGGACAATCGGTCAAAATTATTCTTAAAAAATAGTCAATTAAAAATAAAACATAAAAAGGCCAAATTTGTAAAAATGTTTAGCCCGTGATCTCTGAAATCCTACTAAAGCGTTTTTTTTTGTATATCTTTTCAATGGTTTTCATCGTAAAATATTAAATGATAATTTGACTGATAAACTGCAAACTTGTGTTGTTTATCTGTTTGTTTTGAATTTCGCGCAAAGCTACACTAGAGGGAAGGCAGCTAGTCATCGCCACCCACCGCCAATTCTTGGGCTACTCTTTTACCAACGAATAGTGGTTTTGACCATCACATAATAACGTCCTCACGCTTGAAATGGCGAGCATGTTTGGTGGGACGGGGATTCGAACCCTTAACCACCTGGCCATGCGTGTTGTTTAACTGTTTAGTTTTAGAAATAAACTTTTAATAGTTATTTATCTTTCATGAAAATTGTAAATCTGAAAACGTTAAGTAGACCAAGGATGTTTTCAGTAGTTAAAGTTTCGTGTTGAATCACTTGATATTCACACGGGCTCCAACAGTAACATTTCGTAACGCTGCTACAGTAATGTTTATTGTTATAACTGACTATTTTATCTGTTCAGCCTTTCTTCTAATACATTTAAATGTTGGGATGTATTTAAAATATATTACTATCTTCTGTTGCAGTGACTGGCAGTTTTCAACCCGGTGTCTTAACACGTACACCAATGACCGGAAGCTAATCACTGGGTTTAGCACGTGTCTTGATGGCATTTATGGTATAACCACGAGTTCCTCGTACATATACTGGTTATCTTAATAACATGTCTGACCGTTTAGCACGTGTCTTGGATGGCATTTATAGTATAACCACGAGTTCCTCGTACATATATTGGTTATTTTAATAACATGTTATTAATATCTTAATAATAACGGTGTACAAACACCGTGCCCCTTAATTCAAGTAGTTCAAACCCTAGAAATATTTTGGAAGAATACGAATCGCTAGTTGTAATTCTTAGCTGTTTAATTAAAAGTTGGTGATAAAACGAATGCAGAGTTGAAGCTAAAAGTCATTTGAGCCATTTTGTCGGAGCTAAGATCTGTAAGGTTACTTTAACAGCTGCACCTACACTATCGTCTGTGAACCCTAAAATTATCGATGAGCTGTGAAACGTTTTATTAAACATGACCTTTTTGGTTGCAGAGTTACACAATAAAACGTAAATAAAAAATAATTACTCTAACGGTCCCTTACATTTTACATCGAAAACGAAGGATTCAACTTGTTCTTTATAATGAGTCACAAAACAAACAATTATTCAACACTAGCTGGAGTACCCGCCCCCTGGACGGAAGTTTTGTAAGTTTGTGATTAATGAAAGGTTATTTTAGGACATGAAAAGTTGCTTCCCTTATATAAAAAAAAAAAAACGCGCATAAAAACAGGAAAACACAAAATGTGAAACAACAAACTTGCTTGTATCTCCTCATAGACCCAACAAACCTTCATGCCAAATTTGGTGAAGATCCATTTATAGGGGGCGAAGTAGTGAATAAAAAAAAAAAACGCAAAATGCAAAACTGAAAATTTGTTTGTATCACCGCATGGATAATGAACCACCGTACCAATATTGGTTGAGATCCATCCACACCCTGCGAAGTAGTTAAACGGACATACAACAGACAGTGCTATTATATTTATATAGATACGATCTTCGACATGACGAGTGGTATAAACACTGGTCGATGATCTTAAGGTTAAGGTACCGAAGTCATTTCACACTTGCCTTGTACCCGTATTTAAAACAACAACCGTACGTTTAGAAAAGTCTGCGGAACGGAACTTTGATTGCACATTAATATTCATTTATATAATTCGTGTGATAAAATTGGTCACGTGAGTCGAATAAACGCTACATTGACAACTTCAACAAATTACTCGCTAAGCCTTGTAACTTTTAAGGCAGACGATTTACTTCACGCGTGTTGTCACGCGAAACGTCAATAACAATGAGAAAATTCGGCCAAAGCGGAAAGAGTGATTTCTAGTTTGTTTGTTTTTTGTTTTTTCGCAGAAGTTTACTGGCTATAAAATTTTAAATTATTGTGTAGTTTACCAGACAAACCTTATTGATGCACGGTAAATTGCTTGTTAAGTGTTTCCGAGAATGTTGACTATGTTAATAAAACTACGATTTAAATTCCGTGTTCGCCAGAGCATCGCACATTTATTAACATTACATCTTTGTATTGGAGGCCCGGCATGGCCAGGTGGTTAGGGGCACTCGACTCTCAATCTACAGGTCGCGGGTTCGAATCCCCATCCCACCAACCATGCTCGCTTTTTCAGTAGTAGGGGCGTTATAATGTGATTGGTAAATGAGTAGCCCAAGAGTTGGCGGTGGGTGGTGATTACTAGTTGCCTTCCCCCTAGTCTTACACTGCTAACAGATAACACCTCGTGTAGCTTTGCGCGAAATTCAAAACAAACAAACAAATATCTCTGTATTCTCAGATTAATTACGTAATCCCCCCCCCCCCCCAAAGTAGGATAATTCTGTTGGAAATAATGTATATAAAATATATAAAAGTGTTATCTCTTTAAAAACCTAGGTGGCAGCTGTACTAATCATAACGTTATGGTTATCATTTTATCAGAAGTTTTCCTGATTGGCAATCTAATTACATCAAGCTTTCCTGATTTATAGTTTTGTCTTAGTTAACAACCTGTTATATTTTTTTTCACAGGGTAACACCTGCGTCAGATACATGTACCTAATTAAAGTTGTTTTTTGTCTGAATAATTTCAAACAATTTTCTCTGAAGGAGGACACGTTTGATCTCCAATATAGAAGGAGAATGGTTTTATTATTACTGTTTTTAATTAGCTTAACGTGTTATTTTGATTTGAGTCGATACTTCAGATTTGTATACTCTGTCTAAAAGGAACAACTGATTGGAGGAGACAAGCATGCTAGAACTGACAGTGTTATGTTGAAGAAATGCCAGAACTGACAGTATTGTATTGAAGAAATGCCAACTGTCAGTTCTGGCATTTCTTCAATACAATACTGTCAGTTCATTGTATTGGAGAAATGCCAGAACTGACAGTGTTATGTTGAAGAAAGGCTAGAACTGACAGTATTGTATTGGAGAAATGCCAGAACTGACAGTATTGTATTGGAGAAATGCTAGAACTGACAGTGTTATGTTGAAGAAAGGGCTAGAACTGACAGTATTGTATTGAAGAAATGCCAGAACTGATAGTATTGTATTGGAGAAATGCCAGAACTGACAGTATTGTATTGAAGAAATGCCAGAACTGACAGTATTGGAGAAATGCCAGAACTGATAGTATTGTATTGGAGAAATGAGAACTGACCTATAAGCTAGCCAACACCCACCTGTAACTAATATTTTGTTTACATTTACTCGATAGTTGCCGTTTGTCAGCCAGCCTGATTAACCCTGGTATTGACCGAAAACACTGGATATAGCAAACATAAAATGGTTGACATATTATTACATTGTTCTCCACCTTCCTTATAAGTTCTTAATAAGTTCTTTATTCTATACGAGGAACTGACACTCAGCATTGACCTACAAACTTCCGAGAGATCCTGACAGTTGTCAAGTTTTTTAAAGTTTCTTCTCGGGTCGTGTTTTTTACTTTAATTGGCACATGGCAGCAAAGTTTAAAGCAGTTGATTACTGGCAGTGTTTTACGTAAGCGCTCCGACAAGGTTCTCCGCTAGAGGTCCTTCTAGTAGACGGGAGAGAAAGATTTGCGTCAGTTCCGCAGCGTGGGATTTGAAATGCGATTGTCATAGCGACGATGTGGTAGGTCTACGTTTGCGGAAAATTCTGACGCGCATAGACAGATAGGTGTAATTTTATTAGTAGATCGTTTGGCGATTGTGCGGAACAGGCTACCGGAGTTCTTCAGTCTCCAGACGTCACTGTACTATATATATATGTTTCCAGCCTCTGCTGTGTCGCCCATGGCGAAACCCGCCCCGCCACCGAGGACCTTCCGCAGCTTGGGGGAAAACGTTCCCGACAGGCCGGCTGTCATCAAACCTCTGTCCCCAAATCCGGTGAAGCCGCAGGTCCTCTCCCCCTCCCACCACACGGCGTCCACCATATCTTCACCCGGTGGGATGGGATATCGGTTTGCCAGCGTTGACAGGTTGACACAGCGTCACCGGATCTATGACAGCAACCAGGAAAGTCCAATCCAAAATGCTTTCCTAGCTTATGCTAGTCCTTCCAAAACGTTGCCACCACATCTTAACGTAAGTTCAAGAATTAATGTTTGTTCCCCGCGGAAAATGAAAAACGTATATATATATATATATATATATAT
>NW_013667141.1:129995-138324 GCF_000517525.1 Limulus polyphemus
ATAATCAGTAACCGTAGTCGTCACTGAGTTGATAATCAGTAACCGTAGTCGTCACTATGTTGATAATCGGTAACCGTAGTTGTCACTTAGTAAATCATAATAACTTCCTTTCGAAAGCAAAATGGTGTATGGCGGTTTCAACCTAACGATTTTACAACCAATAGTTTCCTTTTGGGTGGCTTATGGAGTGCAGCACCTGTACTGTTCAAAGGCACACAAACTAATTCAACAGACATTTTGAGTACTACTACAGCTAACCTTTTTTTCTCCACCTAAAGGGATGGTTAAGAAATGCGAGCTCAATGTCGGTTAGTGAAAATGAAGCAGTAAAAAAAATGTACACTTTTATAGTGTAATTGTAGTAATCTAACGTAAGAGGATAACTTACTTCCAAACTGTAGCCCCCTGCTTGTTGAATTTAACGGGAACGATGATGAGGTGTTCCAAACGTAACTTGAAAAAAGTAGATTTCAGTCTCTGTGTCTTTAAGTTTTTGGAAAATCGTACAATTAGATAAGGTCAAAACGTAAACTTTACACTGTAGATGCCGTTAATATACATTCTAGATCTGACGAGCTATCTGTCTGTTTAGTTATATTAGTAACCAGTTAATAAGGTTTATTATTATAATTTGATAAAATTCTAGCTGTCGACAAAGCGTGAGCTCTTCTTCCGCCCAGATGGAGGGACCTCCGCCACCAGCACGGCTACGTCCAACGTTACATCGACGGTCAGTACGCCGTATTCTTCATCATTGCTGACAAATAACGCAAAAGATGGTGTTTTAAGTAGGGAGAAAGAGAGAGAGAAAGAGAAGTTTCGTGAGAAAGAGTTGGAGTCGGTCTCCTCAAAAGACATGGAAGACTACATAGGTTTTGCCAACCTGCCCAATCAGGTGTATAGGAAAGCAGTAAAACGAGGTTTTGATTTCACTATACTAGTGGTCGGTAAGTTTAAAAAATTAAATACGTTATTATGGTTACAGATGATGAGATAAATTTTAATTTTAGTTTAATTGCAGTATTTTGTGAAGTTGTAGATGTCTACATTTTTTTAATTGTTGTTGTTGCTTTTGAAGTTAAGCACAAAGCTACACAATGGGCTATCTGTGCTCTGCCCGCCACGGGTATCGAAACCCGGATTCTAGCGTTCTATCCGCAGACATACCGCTGTGCTACTGGGGAGGGGCACGTTTTTAATGAAAATTGAAAGTAAAGTACAGGAGAGAAACATTAATCTTGTGACAAAACAGAGGACAGCTTGACCAGCACCATGGACAGTTTAATTACATTTAAGACCGTTTTGTTTATGGCCGAACTAAATAAATTTAAATTCGGGGTCATATACAAGTTTTTCCGCCATGAAAATCAACGGTATAATTCATCAAATAAAATTAATTAAAACTGAAGTATGTGTATTTCAATAGAAAATATATTTATTGCATTTTTACCCGAATTTCACCTACCGTTACCCTCCTCCAGAAGGCACGAACCAAAATCGTTTGCATTAGGCCTAACAATTGAAAAGTTAGAGAGTAGTTAGGCTTAACAAGGGATAGTATTGAATATAATAGTGAACAACAGTTAAGACTAACTTGCCGTCCTCTTATTTAGCCCGATTATTTTTTTCGGTGTTTTTTTTTTTCTGTAAAGACAAATTTCAGTCAAACATTTTAAACTTTTATTTAGCACAAGTGCGTCCGCATATTTTGTATAAAAGTTTTCGGTTTCAGTAAGTAAAGGAGTCTGTGATAGAACTAGTAAACTGAATACGAAAATAAAACTTGAAATCTAACAAAGGATCATCACGAAGACACGAGTTATAAGAAGAGTTAAAACACATTGCGTCATCTAAACTTATGTTTTAAGAGTTAAAACTTCAGCTGTGATTATAACAGTGATCGAAAAGCTGAAGTTGCAAACTGGCCTGCTAACACACACACACAGACAAAAATTGGTTCGCAGTTTCAATATAAAAACCAACAACAACGTGAGAGACAGACAGTGTGGCTTATTCTAATGGTCTGACACTATATACAATAAACCCAGGAAACCGGTTATGGAAATACTGAGTGAGGTTTTACAAGGGTTTAAGGAAATAAACAACGAGATATTTTCCACTTAACAACAGAGGAAATCGGACCTGGAATGTCAACTATTCAGTGTCAGTAATACTTTGTTAGTTTGTTCTCGACGTTTCCACAAAGCTACATGAGGGCTACCTGCATATTACTATCCCTCATTTTGGGCCGAAAGTGCCCATCAACAACTCTTGGGCTACACTAATCGAATAGTAGGATTTGACTGTCACTTTAATAACGCACCCACGACCTCAAAGTGTAGAGTGCGACAACAGAGCGCAAGCTGTAGAGTCTCGGATTCAGTCTAGAACGCTAACACTTGACCACGCCTAGTCTCCTATATACTATATTTGGATTTAAGTACGACTTTCATATTGTTATTTCATCAATAATTATGGCCCCACGGCTGAAAGGGCAAGCATGTTCGGTGACGAGGATTCGAACCCGCGACCGCAGATTGCGAGTCGAGCGCCCTAACCACGGGTCATGTCAATCCAAACAGCCTAAAGAGGAAGAATACGTTCTTCGAGCTTCTGGGTCAATTTCAATACCTTTAACAGTTTGAGCTACCTTTCCCCCAACCAATCATGATTCAGGGGATTAGTTTTGGTGTCCAAACGACAGAAGATATTTGAGTCATAATGTTAGTAAAAGAGTAGCCCAAGGTTGGCAGTGGTTGGTGTTCCCTCTTGTCTATCACTGCTAAATTAGGGACGACTAGCACAGATAGCCCTTGTGTAGCTTTGCGCGAACTTCAAAACAAATAAAACCAAAGTCTACGGTAATACTAGTTAGCCACGAACCTGGAAACGTCTGATCCGAACGATGACATTTCGTCAAAACAAATTAACGCGAGCTTCGAACCCTGTTTCTTAATGTATAATACATATTCATACGTAAGAATTAATTAACATAATTTTTGGAATTCTAAGAATTAGAAGTGTATACAAATCGATAACAGGACCATGCTGTCGTAGACGGAAGGCTGAATTATCGTCCAGGTATATATATATGTACAGTTGAATTTTACATCCGACGAAAGTCCTCTTACAAAAACTGTGACTCCTCCACCACCGAGGTGTAAAGTGTTTAGTCTGTAATATTTCCAAGAACTGTAATTCAATTTCGTCAGAGTCAAGTTTGGCTTCTGGTGCAGAACATCTTTTGTAGCGTGTGTTTTTGTTTTTTTTTCGTGGTAATTGAGCGTTTTTGATGTTTTCACATCCGTAATAGGAACCCGTTCTTGTATATATATTCCTGTGGGAATATGTCGTTCTGATTTGATAAGGCGGGGGTGGTTATGTGTGTGTGTGTGTGTGTGTGTGAAAAACTCAAAGAGATCATCTCGAAAACGACGAGACTGACTTCATCAGCCACAACGTTTCTACAGTCTGATTTAATTCAGTAACAGAAACAAAAGAATCCAGTGGCCCTTTCACAGCTGACCCAATGATCCCCAGTCTTTATAAAGACGTTTGAAGATTTGGACTACTTCCTAATTAGTACAGGCGTGAATTAAATATACTAGCGGTTTCATCATCAAATCGAATTAGACCGGTCAGTTTCGGTTATACAGAGGATCGGATCCAATCGCCGACTTCCTAAGGGTACATGCCAAGTTTGGTGACAACCAGTCCAGCGGTTAGCCAGTTATGAGCGGTCAAAAATACGCGGACTTTTGTCAAATAATGGTTTAGATTCGTATAGGAGAGATATGAATGAACATCTTTCTCTGTGATGTAACAATACTTCACTCTGTTAAAGATGTGGCTTCATTTCACACGAGTGTATATTTCAGTTTAAGTGGTCATTATCGCTAGGACCAATCATGTTGGTTCCGGATACTTCAGTGGCCCACTTGGGGGGTGGTGAACTTTCCACAGATTATAAACTGGGACTTGATTGTATCTAATGTGGCCACCTGGTGCGCTTCATTTGTGCATGGCTTACCTTAGACCACGTGTAGAACATTGTTCCGAAGACAGCCGCTGAGAAAAAAACAAAACAAGGCTATACGGGCTCCAGGCCAGTTGTCATGACGTCACTGTTATGCTGCCTCAAATTTTGTCAGGCTAAACCGTAACAAATGTTCTCTAGTGCTTCATGTTGTAACAATTATGTCGAGTCAAGGCACTTGTACTCACACAAAAGATAACTAAAAATTACAAAACAAATGGCAAGACTCGGTGCACGGAAAGAAAAAATCTCTGAAATATTGTTCAAACTTTGATACAACCAATAATATTCACTCTTACACTGTCGGTACTTTAGGTTTTTCCATTTTTAAACTTCCATAACATCCACTTTTTCCTCAACAAGAAACGATAAGTCGATCAATTGTAATTGTGAAGTTGCTTACCATAAAAGGGGTGGAGGGTATACTCTTGAAGTGTAAGAGTGGTGAATATTGTAGATCATAAGGTATTTGTCATTAGCCAAAATGGATTACTTCGTCAAATAGAAGCTTTAGAAAAGATGTAAAATTTTGATCTTACAAGATCTAGAACAGAATTAATCGTAAGAATTATTTATTTCTAAAATTATTGTGTAAGATCGGGTTAATGTGTATAATGGAGTTAATAATGCAACCAGACAAACATCAGATTGTTTGTTTCATAATTATACAACCAGACAAACATCAGATTGTTTGTTTCATAATTATACAACCAGACAAACATCAGATTGTTTGTTTCAAAAATTTGAGCAGAACTACAGAATGACTATATGCGCCTAGATGCTCTTAATTTCGAACCGATAGCTCAACAGCACCCACCGCCAACTCTTGGGGCTACTCTTCTCTGACCAAACAGTGAGATTTATAAACGGGAACGGGTCACGAACTCTGATTTTTCAGGTTCGCTAACCAAAATCTGATTGAGGAAATTTGTAAAAGAAAAACCTTGTTTCCGTGATTCGTCGGTCCTGACCTTACAAACACGTGTTCTGTGTCACTTAATCTCCCTCGGCAACAACAATCATATCGTCTGATATTGGCGGACGGTTGTATCGTAATTTCGGACTTTTTTAAATTATTATTTACATTTAAAAGTGCGGTAGGGATTCGGTTCTTGTTCTAGAAAAAACAACAACAACAACAACAAAACTTCTTGTTTTGTCCATGACCTTTTATATATATATATATATATATATATTCCTATTTCTTTCCGTGTCTGATTCACGTTCGGAAGATTTTCTTAGCGATTTAACTCCGGGAAATGTCATTATACTTTTAACGTTAAAAATTCTGCAATACACCAAGATTTTAAACACTCCAATTCCGGAGGATGTACAAACATTTAATGTTTTTTAAGCCGTCGTGGTTGGAAGAAGACGAAAGCAGCTAGCTGCGTGAGGTGTAGTATTTCGTGGCAGTTAAACGCACGTTCGGGAATGAAGTGCTTTATATATATATATACAGTAGGAACTGGTGAGATTACGTTAAGATCCTCATTAAACAGACACGTGAGGTTTTTTTGTTACTTCCATACTGTAACACCGTTATGACACTGAACCTACTTCTATACTAGGTTATATTTTTATTTAAATAGGTTTAAAAAATGATAAAAAGAGCCTTCATTTCGATACTTTAAACGAGCTTTGTTTAATGGTTGTTTTTGGGGGACATTATTATCTGTTAGCTCAGGACCTGTTTTAATTTTCCCGAAAGGGGGGTCTAAGGTCACCTGTTTTAACCACTCGCAATAGTACGCAGCAGTGTGTTGTCTGTCCGTGAGTCAGTCAGTCAGTAGACACTAAAATGACGTCACATAAGAGAGGCTTAGCGTGACGTCAGTAAAAAACGTGCGCATGCTATGAATCACAAGAAAAATTATGCACTCTGTAGGCTACAAGGCAGCGTGACATATGAACTTGAAAAGCAAAAAAAAAAAATGTAAATAATTGTTACTCTTAATTTTGGTTTTATTTACTCTTGGAACAGAACACCGCGGTAGCACACACATATATATATATATATATATATAATAACATCGCTAATTGGGCGAGCCCTTCGGAAGTTTTTGCTAGTTAAATATGTTTCAATTTTTAAAAATTCATTATTATTACTTGTTTACCAGCTCTATCGTACTGCTGTCATGGTAACCGATAAAAGATTATGTTAGGTTGATACTGAATAACGGGTTTCCAAAACAAAACTACATCACAGATGAGGGCCTCACCCACGTGTCCCACAGTATCGCATTTTCTCAGGACTGAAAGTGAAACCCGATCCTGAACTGGATAATTATGGGCACTACAAATAAAAGCTGCTTTTTGTCACAGAATATCGTATTTTTCACAAGTTAATGGATTTTAGTGTTAAGTTTGTTGACATTTTTGAAGTAGCCATTTTGTTTTTTTTCCTCTGACCGATTTAAAGGTTTAAAGTGCTGTGTTTACACGTATATGATTTGGAAATTTAATGAACTAATTAAGAGGAACTTGGAAATAAACCTTTTTAGTGTGATTTTTTATCACTAATACTAGGCCTATTGGTTTCATTCCTTCACCGGTTTTCGGCATTTAAATTTATAATATACTGTATTTTAATTATAATTATAGATAAGTAACAAATACAGCTTCATAATGATATAATTCAGAATATAAAAAACAGACTAAAACTGTACGATGGGCCCCGGCATGGCCAGGTGGTTAGGGGGCGCTCGACTCGCAATCTAAGGGCAGAAAGTCCTCGTGTAGCTTTGCGCGAAATTCAAAACAAACAAACAAACTCGACGACAATTCTACACGTAACTGGTGAATCAGGATCCTAACAATAGCTAAAACTCTACGACAATGCTACACATAACTCGTGAATCAGGATCCTAACACTAAAACTCTACAACAATGCTACTAAAGAATGTGAAATATGTTAGTGTGTTACCTAGAAACCAATTCTGATGTTTGTTATCAGTTTATTAAAAAAAAACAACTTATTTCTGTTTACAAACCATCAGCACTTTGGGGTCCTGAAATGAGTTGTTGTTTATATAATGTTTTTTTCGTTTCAAGTTTTACTGATCTGCTTATAAGACGTAAACATGTTAACGATTTCTGTGTTATTGTTTCTTCTGATAATATGTAGACTTTCCACGTTTTTAAAACTGTTTAATGATCTTATTGGTCCTCATGAATATGTTAGGTGAGTCTGGTTTGGGGAAGTCCACTCTCATCAATTCCTTGTTTTTTACGGACATTTACTCCAACGAATATCCTGGACCTTCCCAGAGGATAAAGAAGACTGTACAGGTGAGTTTGAGTAGAAATGACCCAAACTGTAGATAGACTGTGGAGTTATATCAAAGATCAACACCAATCTTTTTTAACCTTGTCATGTGTGAAGTGTGGAAAAAGCCGGAAAACACACACACATTTCAAGTAGCTCGGGGCACACAATTATGTTTTTCATTGAATTTTTTAATATTTTTTTTCCATTGATTTGTACTTTTGTGGAGGGAGGGGGTGTAATCCCCATGTGAGGTTATCGTGACACATGTTAGAGCATATCATTTTAGGAACTTTGAATCATGTCAAACATGGCTCATCTCAGAATATGAATGAGGCTCTGTACACATGTGTAATAGGTCATAATTAAAAAAAGGTCACACGTGTTTATGACACTACAGCCCATGATACTGATGGTGACGTCAACAAACAATGTAGCAGAAGTAAATGCACGAATACTGAAGAAGTGGATGGCCAGGACGAAACTGATTTGTTGGAACTCAAGAGCCGGCTTGTTACTGGACCACTCCATCACGGACGATTGAGGTCGAAAACTGGTCAGAAACATCAGTGTTTCAGCCAAGATTTTTTGACAGAGGAAATGATGTCCCTAACAAAACTGTAGAAATATATATGTCTTATATTCCAAGGCCAGTCGATTCAAACACACGACTCGCCACTCTGTCCTAAATGTTTCCAAGCATTTCACGCCCACAGATGTGTAGCGCTCTCATCAACTAGACCTGGAGTTCCCAATTCAAGACCTTTTTTTCCCCCCTCAGATTGTGAACACCGGGTTGGATCCCAGCTGGCCCCGCTGTACTTTCATCATCTATAATTCCTTGTGATAGTGAACTTACACGCTGCCCAGAACCCAGAAATCTCGCTGTGATAGTGAACTTACACGCTGCCCAGAACCCAGAAATCTCGCTGTGATAGTGAACTTACACGCTGCTCAGAACCCAGAAATCTCGCTGTGATAGTGAACTTACACGCTGCTCAGAACCCAGAAATCTCGCTGTGATA
>NW_013667141.1:139181-140559 GCF_000517525.1 Limulus polyphemus
CGAGTAAATTATTTTCATTCCTCAGGAGTGTAACGTTGTAACGTCGAAACATGTAGAGTCGTCAACTTTTTGAAGGCCATAGATAGGCCTAAATAAAATGTTTTTAATTGTGTACCAGTTTAACGTTGAATATTATTTATGATTATAATATATACGTTTTATAAAGCTAAGTTATTTTAGTGGTTTCACTAAACATTTTTCTGCTGTTTAGAAATGGCTACATAATTAAAAGACAAATGAAATTATAAGTGCCTTTACTTCTATAATTGACTGTACAGTTAAGTATCAGTGTGGACAGTAAGTCTGAGAATGCATTGAAGCTTTTACAATTGTCCATTACGAGCGTAGCCTAGTAGTTAGCATGTCGGGCTGCGAACTGAAGGGTCGGGGGTTCGAGACGTGATGCTGCTGAACATTTTCCGCACTTTCAGCCGTGAGCGCGTTATAAAAGTGGCATTCTTGTTATTTGGTTCAAAGAGTTGCACAAATCCCTTGTGGGGGTGGTTGCTGCTGGCTATCTGCCTTTCTTTTGGTCAGTAGTTCAAAATTAGAGACGGATATGCCGAATTCCAAAGTTTTCTGACGTGGATGTCTGTCTTGCGTTCAGGCTGAAAATTCCAACGTCCGTTGTGACTGAGATACGACTCTAAACAGATCTAACAACCTTCTGTTCTACGACTCTACACAGATCTAACAACCTTCTGTTCCACGTCGATGGTTTAAATAGCATATAACAATTATGTTAATACAGGACAATCGAAGTGACGCGGGAGGATAACAAACCCGTATTTCTACCCCTATTGGTGGAAAGGCGCGCACTCCAATCACTCCCAACTTAAAAACAGCTGGTATTCCAATGCAAATGTAACGATAAAATGCTAAGTTGTCGTTGGCTAATAACTTCTTGTCGTGTATCAGACACTTAGAATATCTAATAAATGGACACAGCTTCCTGGTTTTTAGTAATGGCCTTTTAGGTTTAGTGTGGGTATGATTGGTAGTATAGCTTTGTACGAATCTAGCGGAAACCAAGAATGTCGTGTCTACTTTAAACTTATTTCATCTCGCCAAGATGAAGTCGGTGTGCGTGAATTGGTGATATTTCGGAAGTTCGCGTACATCCTGAAAAAATACGCGCCAGTAACACGTCAGTCACTAATGGCGCTTTTCCTGTGAATATTTGGCCTTTTTTTTTTTTCTTTACGTATAAACTTGGGAAATGCGATTACGAACTGGTTTGAATCTGTCCGTAAAGTAATATGAATTTATAAAATAATTATTGTTACGTCTCCGTATTACGCCTACGATTACGAACTGGTTTGAATCTGTCCGTAAAGTAATATGAATTTATAAAATAATTATTGTTACGTCTCCGTTT
>NW_013667141.1:141445-147755 GCF_000517525.1 Limulus polyphemus
TAACTTCAACAATACCCTGTGACTGCAGTTCAATTACTCACTATCTACACACACACATATCCTCCCCGTCACGTTGTCACCCTCTTTTATATACCAGTCTACCCTATATCTAGTAAATGCTAGAGCATTCGCCAAAGTACAGGATAGTTCTAGAAAGTAGATGGCGCCACACCAGTCACGTGACCTCGATGACGCAACATTATGATTAATATTTACCTTTTCATCTGCAGTTATCATGATTATGGGTCAGACATTCGACGTGTTAATGAGACAGTAAATCGTGTTTAGTTAACCATTAGAAAAATATGTTTAATGTTATACAACATCAGCTACTTCTTTTATACATTTCTAAGTCGATCAGATGGTGTAATTTATAACTTGATGTGTACATTTTTAACGCAGAAGGTGCTGCCATCTGCAGGTAACTTGTGACAGTTACGTTTGTGTAAAATGTTTTTGTTTTGTTTTTAATCTTGAGATGTAAATCTTTCTGGATTGTAAGTGGACAACGTTGTTATTTTTGTGCCGAGGCCTTCAGCATCATCTCAAAATCAAAACCAAATATGCTGTTTTTGCTTTGATTTTTTTAAGCATTAAAATAATGTTAGATAACAGATACCCCTCCAAAAAAAAATAGACGTGCCTAATTAGGCCTATTGATTTCATTTTGTAACACTGTACCGTTAAAAACTGAGGTCATATAGTTATAATATTCAGTTCATTGTTCAATTGACGTTGAATTTTTATATTATATATTTTTGAAATACATTTTTGTCTCCCCTCCCCCTTCCAGGTAGAAACAAGCAAAGTTATTCTACGGGAAAATGGAGTGAATTTAACCCTAACCATTGTAGACACACCAGGGTTTGGTGATGCTGTGGATAACAGTGTATGGTGAGTAGTGATATTTTGTAACACAGGACATTAAAAAAAAAAATCGCAAAAAATTAGGTTTCGATACCCGTGGTTGGCACAGATAGCTTATTTGTGTAGCTTCGGCGATAAGTTTACGAACTTGGAGTGATTAAGTAAATAAGCTATTTAATGTACGATTGTTTAATTTATTATAACAATTAATAAAACATTAAATAATTACCGGACTTAAACCATCTCTACATGTTTCAACCGAGCCACTCTTACAATCCGGGGTTCGATTCCCCGCAGTGTACAGAGTGCAGGTAGCCCATTTTGTGACTTTGCACTATAGAAGAAACAACAAACAAACGTTATATACGGTTAATCTTCTTGATTATACTGCGTTAGTACAAGTAAATGTTTTGAAATACTAGGGCTAATCTTAGTATTTTCTTGTCACCGTATTTGAATTATTAAATACTGTTTTCTGTAGCTGGCAGCCCGTACTCAACTACGTTGAATCCAAGTATGAAGATTACTTGCACGCTGAATCTCGTGTCCATCGTACCACTATTGTGGACACGCGGGTCCACTGCTGCCTCTATTTCATCAGTCCTGGCCATGGGTTAGTTTTCTGTTCACGAACTAAATACTGCTTTACTTAAGTTTTATTAAAATTTGATTATAAAACCAAACTATAGTTTATTGTAAAATAAAAATTTGTTACACGCATTAGTGACTACGTCAGGCAATATTTACTTTGTGATTATTTTATTTTTTTTACAGTTTGAAACCTCTAGATTTAGAATTCATGAAGAAACTCCATGATAAAGTTAACCTCATCCCTCTAGTGGCCAAAGCAGATACAATGACTCCTGAAGAGTGTAATCAGTTTAAGAAAACGGTAAGTACTACACACTTTGCTGCGATCGTTTACTGTGATACGTTTATCTCAATCTTGTGAGGAAGACATTGTATTTCATACATCTTGAAACTTTGTGGGGGAGGGGCACGTATCTTGATCTAATACGCCCAACTCCCTTTTTATTATTTGGTCCTCTGTTTCCATTGGGGGGGGGGTGTCGTCAAGCATTACAAAAACATATTTCGGCTTTTAGTTCCCTTAGATAGATGGAAAAATTGCGTCACCCTAACTAAAGCAAACAGATTTGGGTCTTTCTTGTAGTTTGATTGGGGGGGGGGTCAAAATATGTCCCTGTGTGTACGTAATACGGAGCTTTATAAATTGTACTGTGCCTTGAGGACCGGACTTCATTAAGATTGTTCTAATTCGGTATAATTTTTGTTTTTTACTGTATATCTGATCGACTACAAAATATTTTGTACACCAGTTCCAGAACTGTAGATTGTAGGGTTTTTTTTTTCAGCTTTTAAATCGTCTTTCTTGTTTTCACCATATTTTATTTATCATAAGTATATACGCCTTCAGTTTTGTGTTTGTATGACACGTACAGGTGCTGAATGAAATAACCCAAAGTAAGATCAGGATCTACGAATTCCCAGACTGTGATGACGAAGAAGAGAATAAGCATCAAAAACGTATTAAGGTAGGAAGCTTAAAAAGTGATTGAAAAAAAAACCTTGTAACTGTCCACTAAAGATAATATCTTTAGATATCGTATTCATTCTTATTTTTGCCTGAAGGAGTAACAATTACATTTAATTAACCCCCCCCCCGTCACACCAAACATGCTCGCCCCTTTCAGCCGTGAGGGCGTTATAATGTGACGGACAATCCTACTATTCGTTGGTGAAAGAGTAGCCCAAGAGTTGGCGGTGATGACTAGCTGCTTTCCCTCTAGTCTTACACTGCTAAATTAGGGACGGCTAGCGCAGATAGTCCTCGTGTAGCTTTGCGCGAAATTCAAAACAAACAAACATTTAATTAAAAAAACTACATATATCTATATAGCGAAATATATTTACGTATAAGAATGAAAACATAAGGTGTTTGTGGTATGTTACAAAATTCTTTGTGGTTTCTTCCAGGAACGAATACCATTTGCTGTCGTAGGAAGCAATGTAATAGTAGAAGCCAATGGGAAGAGAGTTAGGGGTCGAAAATATCCTTGGGGCGTGGTTGAAGGTAAACTTTGTTGTTTTTTTTCTCCCTTCATTTTTGTTCTTGAATTTGAGTGACCACTAAATGACCTAAATAGACTGTTAAGATTAATTCAAACTTTATTTTACAGTCAAAAGTGTGTTCTTGGTACAAAGATGTTAACTTTGTTTTTGGTGTTTTCTTCTAGTGGAGAACATGGAACACTGTGATTTTGTTGCCCTTAGAAACATTATGATAAGGTGAGTTGATTAGGTGTAAACCTGGTCAGTTACCTCGTGTAGCTGTGGTCATTTGATTGCAATGTACCCACATAGCATAATATTTACAAATAAACACATTAAGAGATGGATGGTTTTCAGAGATGTTTTTGTTTAAAAACAACAATTAACAGAACTTTGTCAGACCTAGTTTCACCTGTAGTCAGTAATGTTTCAGAATATAGAACTGTCACGACTTGAGGTAATTTGTTTTTAAAAGTTTACAATAGTATTATACTAAATGAACACAGTTTTTTGGAGTTTTATATATATATACACGTGTTTGTTTTTTTTTACAAATATAATGTTAGTTTGTACTATAACATTTATTTTCTTCTTGTAGAACACATTTGCAGGACTTGAAGGATGTGACAAATAATATCCACTATGAAAATTATCGTTGTTTGAAACTAGGAGCTGTTGGTAAATCAGGAACTACTGCAAACAAGTAAGTGTGAACATTTTATTTAGTAGTGAACAAGTTAACACTAAATTGGAGTCCACAATACCGGACTCTCAATGAACCTTTAAAATGTTTAATGACTGGAGGAGCCTGTAATCCCTTATTTTTTGTAAAGTTTCAATCTGTAAAAAAATGTGGAGCTGACATACTTCTTGTTTATGTGTTCTCAGTTAAAAGATTATCCTCGGTTGTCAAGTAGTATATTTGAAACGTATAGGGTCCTCGGTTGTTTAGAAGTATATTTGAAACGTATTGTGTTCTCAGTTACAAGATTATCCTTGGTTGTTAAGTAGTATATTTGAAACGTGTAGTGTTCTCAGTTACAAGTTTATCCTTGGTTGTTAAGTAGTATATTTGAAACGTATAGTGTTCTCAGTTACAAGATTATCCTCAGTTGTTAAGTAGAATATTTGAAACGTGTAGTGTTCTCAGTTACAAGATTATCCTCGGTTGTTAAATAGAATATTTGAAACGTGTAGTGTTCTCAGTTACAAGATTATCCTCGGTTGTTAAGTAGAATATTTGAAACGTATAGTGTTCTCAGTTACAAGATTATCCTCGGTTGTTAGTAGTATATTTGAAACGTATAGTGTTCTGAGTTACAAAATTATCCTCGGTTGTTAAGTAGAATATTTGAAACGTATCCGTATTCTCAGTTACAAGATTATCTTCGGTTAGGGCTATTTATAGTAGAATCTTGTAAAGATACTATATGATGATCGATTAATTTTAAAACAGATACAGATACGTTTCAAATATTCTACTTAACAACCGAGGATAATCTTGTAACTGAGAACACTATACGTTTCAAATATACTACTAAACAACCGAGGATAATCTTGTAACTGAGAATACGGATACGTTTCAAATATTCTACTTAACAACCGAGGATAATTTTGTAACTGAGAACACTATACGTTTCAAATATTCTACTTAAACTAATGAGACACACTCAGTTGTCTCTACTTATACTAGCCCTTATAATAAAGGCTAAATATGAATACGAACCATACTTATTTTCCATTATCATGGAGAACTCTTTCCAACTTATACATATCTTAAAATACAAATACTTTGGTATATTATTTTCATACTGCTTGTCACTCAACACAATCTTTACAGATATCAATTAGTATTCGTCTCTTATACACGATTAGGATTTCGACAACCATAGACCAGATAACCAATACCTTATTTTATGAGTTGTTAGTAGTTGAAGCCAATTTTTGTCCTGGACTGTTGCTTTCAAATTTGTCCATAGTGCCAAAAGTAGTCTTAAGTTAACCTTTTACAAATGCCTTTTTTTATTTCATGTATAGCCACTGTCATAATTTGTTACTTACGTTTATGTAACTTCGGTTGCCCATAATGTGAAACAGATTTACATCACTTAAACTCTGCTCTCGTGCCACTCCCATATTAAAGAATGTTAATGACAGAAACTAAATTAACTTTCTTTCTGATTTAGTTTGAGTAGTTTTCTTTGGATGAAGTACAAGCTCTATTAACTGAAAAGGTCTTCTTTAAACGTTGTTAATTTCTAACACTTGTATGATATTCTGGTTGGTACAATATCTATTAATGTGTAACAATTCACTCTGCTAACTGAAGGTACTGTTGTTATATGCTTAATATTGTCTTGAGAACAAAAGAGCTTACAATCATGGGAGCCTATAGTTGTGATATCTTGGTGGTTAGTTGACTGCCCTCCGTTAAAACAGTGTTAAAGTCTTACTTATAGGACATGCCTGCATTTTGCTTCAGCACATTCAACTCGTGTGGTTCCCATAATTAGAACTTTGTATCATTCCTAAGTTGTTCTTTTTTTGTATAGTAAAAAAACATTATTATGATAAAATACAAGTGTCCCTGCAACTTAATTTCCCTTCCATGGTTCCACAAGATTTTTGTTTTTGTATCAGGAACCCACTAGCACATATGGAGGAGGAAAGAAAAGACCACGAGAACAAGATGAAGAGAATGGAAAGAGAAATGGAGCAAGTATTTGACATGAAAGTCAAAGAAAAACTAAACAAACTGAGAGAATCAGAGTCAGAAGTAAGAATTGTTTTTAATTCAGTTTTATTTATTCAGTGGATTTGATCACTCTACGTTAACACAGTCATATAAAGTGGATTTAACCACTCTATGTTAACACAGTCATATAAAGTGGATTTGATCACTCTACGTTAACACAATCATATAAAGTGGATTTGATCACTCTACGTTAACACAATCATGTAAAGTGGATTTGACCACTCTACGTTAACACAGTCATATAAAGTGGATTTGTCCACTCTACGTTAACACAATCATGTAAAGTGGATTTGTCCACTCTACGTTAACACAATCATGTAAAGTGGATTTGACCACTCTAGGTTAACACAATCATGTAAAGTGGATTTGACCACTCTACGTTAACACAATCATGTAAAGTGGATTTGACCACTCTACGTTAACACAGTCATATAAAGTGGATTTGTCCACTCTACGTTAACACAATCATGTAAAGTGGATTTGTCCACTCTACGTTAACACAATCATGTAAAGTGGATTTGTCCACTCTACGTTAACACAATCATGTAAAGTGGATTTGTCCACTCTACGTTAACACAATCATGTAAAGTGGATTTGACCACTCTACGTTAACAC
>NW_013667141.1:148627-151412 GCF_000517525.1 Limulus polyphemus
ACTTTAACAGTCGTATAAAGTGGATTTGACCACTACGTTAACACAGTCGTATAAAGTGGATTTGACCACAATTAGTTAACACAGTCGTATAAAGTGGATTTAACCACTCTACGTTAACACAGTCATATAAAGTGGATTTGATCACTCTACGTTAACACAGTCATATAAAGTGGATTTGATCACTCTACGTTAACACAGTCGTATAAAGTGGATTTGACCACTACGTTAACAGTCATATAAAGTGGATTTGATCACTCTACGTTAACACAGTCGTATAAAGTGGATTTGATCACTCTACGTTAACACAGTCGTATAAAGTGGATTTGACCACTCTACGTTAACATAATCATGTAAAGTGGATTTGATCACTCTATGTTAACACAATCATATAAAGTGGATTTGACCACTCTACGTTAACACAATCATATAAAGTGGATTTGACCACTCTACGTTAACACAGTCATATAAAGTGGATTACTTTCTGATTGTGAACAACCAGAGTATTCTAAAAACTACGCAAGTCATTGAACTTTAATTATATTTCCCAGCTGCTTGTAAACGGTATAATATTTTCTGTACAAAGGCTGTTTAATTTTCTTCGCCAGGTGGGGTTGCCACTTTTATAAATCAGATTTAAATGATTTGCTTAAGCAAGTAAACTGAACGCCACTTAGATGTGATGTTTGTACGTGGTTTTATAAAAGTATTCTCTATGTGACAGCTTAATCGAAGAAGTGAACAAATGCGTAAAACCCTGGATCAACAGAAACGGGAACTGTATCAGAAATGGAAAGAGTTTGAAAAAGAAAGAACAACATTTGAAGTAACTAATCAAGATATGGATGATACTCATCGAAGGCTGACTCTAACTCTAGATATGAGCCCAAAAGAGTAAGTACACAGAAATGTTGCTATGTAAAGTACGAATAACATAATCACTCTAAAACACAAGTTATTTTTAGTCAAATTATATTCACAACGTTTCACCACTTCTCTTGTTTCACCTGATGAAATTTTATCTGATTCAAATCATTGGCCTATTACTTGCAAGGATCATCGAGTGGGAATTGAAGGAAAAGTCAGATATTTAACCAGGTGTACTCGTTTGCCGTGAATGTGACAAGAGTCTACTGTACTAAAACTGTGTAGTTTATAACATTTATTAAAATCACTTCGTCCACTTCTGAGCCTGGCGCAAGTCAAGTGAAAGTTAATACAACATCGTACGTAATTTATGAAGATGATAAAAGCTTAATATCAGCAACCACTGTTAAATAAAATGAGTTCTTTTTTGTTACTTTAGATATTTTGATGGAAAAGATAAGAAAAAGGAAAAGAAGAAAGGACTGTTCTAACCTCTGATGTGAATGACAATAGCAAGACCCGATGTTGTGAAGTTCTAGAAGGTCTTCTGTCCAGGACCATGTGTTAGGAGTAGGTGGCTTTCACTAATTGTATTAGTAGGATCTGTTCAGAAAAGGCAATCTAAAGTGTACATATGTGTTGTATGCAGTTTAGGCCCGAGGGTTTTACAGACTTGTTCGGTAGTTAATTTTGTCTCGCACGTAAAACTTCCTAGTATCTATATCTGTAAACTTCAATTCCAAATATCAGATTCTCCCGTTAAAATGTAATTTTTCTGTCATTAGTTTAGAACCAGAACTGTAATCTTAAAATAAACCCAGTGCATATTATAAAACTTGATTGGTAGTTTATCTATAGTATCATAAGTATCCATTTTCTTGGTTCAATGTATTATCTTTTAATGGTATTGATTCAAATATCACAGAGACATTACAGCCCCCCCCCCCCATTTTTAACATGTGTTGACATATATATATAAGAACTTTCTAGAGTAAAGCCACTTTGGGATATCTGCTGTATACACTGTAGGGGGAATAAAACCTTGGATTTTAGTGTTGTCCATCCATAAAATTACTACCATCCACTGGGGGGGACTCGGTAAGGACTAAATAAATCTTATCATATTTGCTATACAAACGTTGTCTCAGTGGGTGGGTTATTAATAACAGCCTCAGCAGCCGAGTTTGATAGGGTAAATACACAATTTTTCGTTACTTATTCAACACCCGAACTTCCACTTCATACAGTGCTGTGTAGGTAATTACTTAATTAGTATACGGGAAGAGCAAGCCGAATCCTACTGATAAAGTAATATCAAATACGAAAAGATGTTCTTACTTGGGGATAAGGACTGTAGTTTAGTTTTGTATTTTAATTAGAGCTCAGTTCTTGTTTGAATGCATTGTTACTAACAATAACTGGGAGAAAGGAGGTAACACGTAAGGTGTTAATTAAAATGGTATTTCACAAAAGCTCTAGTACATAGACGATAAGGAAAGGCCACAGAATATTAAGTAATATATAACAACAATGAAGATGACATGTACACTACATACATAAACTTTACGTTTGGAGTGCAACAAAGCATGTTTAGAGTACACTTCTCTAACAGACTAATACTGTTGATGACATGTACAGTACATACATAAAGAGGTTATGTTGGGAGTGCAACAAAGCATGTTTAGAGTACACTTCTCTAACAGACTAATACTGTTGATGACATGTACAGTACATACATAAAGAGGTTATGTTGGGAGTGCAACAAAGCATGTTTAGAGTACACTTCTCTAACAGACTGATATTGTTGATGACATGTACAGTATATACACACATAAAGAGGTTAAGCTGGAAGTGCAACAAAGCATGTTTAGAGCATACTTCTCTAACGGACTGATATTGTTGATGACATGTACATACATAA
>NW_013667141.1:151596-173365 GCF_000517525.1 Limulus polyphemus
GAACTCGTGGTTGGACCTTCAAGCACGGTTTGTTAGGGACAAGTTTCTTATTGAACGTCATATCGTTGTGTCACCTTTACAATTACTGTTGCTTTCTTGGTTGAACAGGTCTCTTTATTTATCACACTAGTTAATACATTCTAAATCCTACTTTGTAGGTATGGTTAGAAAATATGCTTATCACTTCCGTTGTCACAAATGTTCATCTAAGTTACTTTTAATTTAACTTGACAATATTTACAGTAACATTAAATAGATTAATATCAATATGAATTTGTCATCTAGGTATTGTCTATTATTATATATTTTTAAATGAAATTCAAGTCTTCTCAATATGTTTTACACAGGAAAATTGAATTTTTTTACAAAAGATAAAAAAAGACTACTAACAGAATGCTGTAAATGAAAAGGGTTAATTTTTCTCAAAAACACACAACTCATGAAATGGTTTTCTAAGACTGTTTTGGCTTATTCTCGAATACATAAATTTAAGAACTATCTAGTTTCACCTCTGACTCAAGTGAACGTCCTTTAACCAGAGTTAAAACTGTTAACTGAAAATAATCCATTTTATTATATTAATTCTTTTATGAAATATACGTACGGTTCCAATTATATTGTTAACAGTGTCTATCTCAAAAAAAGAATTAGGATATTCAAGAAATCTCTCAGTTTTACTCGTAACGATTTGTTGTGAAGTTATTATTAGTCTTATATTTCAAGATTCAAAGTGCTAAGCGACAATCCTCTACCCTTCCAATATAGTGAAAAGTATCATGCAAAGAAACTTAGGATACAAGTAATACAACAGAAATATCTGTACAATAGTTCACATTTTAACAGGACTGTTTAAAAAATAAAATGTTCTTAAAATACATTCCTTCAACCCATGAAAACTATCGTATTAGAAAAAGAAAGAAAAGCTATAGTAATATAAAACCATTTCCGTCAACTGTATCTAAATAAATAACAACACTGTGTATCAAGCTCAACTTACAGAAAAGTAATATTTTTTTTATAGTATGATATCACATACTTCAATTCATCAGGTTAACTGTATCCTCCAACATAAACTCAAACCTAGAGACTAGAAACTAAATATTTTTGCTGTTTGTATTTCCTGTTGTTTTTTTTTAGCATCTTAACTTGGACAAGCACACAACTGTTGTCGTTTTTCTGAAGAACATACATCGAAAGCACGCTTGATGCCATGACCGAACTTCTTTTCTTGTATTGATCTAAGCAGTTTACAACTTATTTAATGTTCAGTGTCTTGTATCAAAGAAGGATAATGATCACTAACCATGCGGACTGTACACACGTTAAGAAATACAAACAAAACCAAAACGGCTGAGAAGTGAATACAGAAAGTATGGGCATTTCTATCTTGTGTTTATTTACATGACGTAACCTAAGCCTAAAACATTTTGTCACAATATGCTTTGATAATATTCAAATGAACATCTTGCTCTGGATAAAGTCCCAAAGGCACATGCTACAACATAACAGGAAATTAGTTTATTATTAAGAACGAATATACTTAAGATAGAAAACAATCTATTTCAAGAAAAATAACTAAATATGGAACCTGAACATGTATATTTGGTTGGTCATTTAAACTACAGACAAATATACCTAGCAATACCTGACAATGTTTGAAGTGAGGTTTCGTCAGATCGGAGGCCAATTTAGAACACATTCTGTTGCACTTATCAATGTCCCAGTCTGCTCCTCACTCCCGAAATCACTTACAGTGACCACACGATCTCACACGGAGTCTGTGCTTTCACCTGTTCCCTTCGTCACTCCGTGGGCACCTTCCTTCTTCGGGGACTCCTCCGACAGCCCGATGTCTGAAGTATGAAGAATACCTAGTCCATCAAAGGAACCCAGACATTTCTGGCACTGCTCTATTCGGCAGGCCTGAATTGAACAATTTTTGATGTGTTTCTCTTTAATGTGATTAAAAATGTCACCAACCTCTATTCCACAGTCTCCACACTTCCGCTCCTTTCCGTTTGGGGCCTCTCCCGATGCTGCTGAAACTTTTGATTTGCCGTTTCCCGCTCCCATCCTGACGGACGGTGTTGCCTTCTTTGACTTCAGTCGTGGATTGGCTTTTGAAGTTACCGTCTTTGTACTCCTGTCTCCGGCACGTTTCTTGGAAGGCTGGTTACTGGAACCATCCTCAGCACGTCTCTTCACCGAACCACTGTGCACTACATAAACGTGATTTTCAAAAAGCTTATACAAATTAAATGTTGCCGTGCAAACTGTGCATTTGTATGACAGATGTGCAGGTTTCAGCATTATTTTATGCACTTGATTCATGTGAGCAACCAGTTTACACACGTACACTCGTCCACAGATAGTACACCGTCCTCCATCCTGGCTTCTCTGGGCCAACTCCTGCATATTAGACGTCACCAATCCATGAGAACCCAGCAAGTGTCTTTCCAGCCCTTGGTCCGTAAAGAACCTCCACTGGCACTTCTGGCAGTTAAGAGGAGGTCTGTTCTGAAGCATTTTTGGATGGATTTTCACTTTGTGTATCATCTGCATGTGATTTCGTAGTTGTTCTTGATCTTTGATATAGCCGTCACAGATTTCACAGATCACAAAACTGTTACTGGGAAGTATTGTTTCTCCTGGTGCAGATTTGCCACTGTTGGGTAGAAAGGGACCTTGAAGTTTTGGTGGCGGTGACAATTCAGCTTTTAGTAAACTTTTTTTGTTGACAGCAGACGCTGAGGTACCACCGGTAGAAACGGCTACATTTGTGAAGAGTGCCACTGGCTGGGGAGCTGGTTCTGATACATTTGACATCTGGGAAACTGACCTGCAACTAGAAGCTTGGCCACTGGAGTTAAATACTGGAACTGCATTACCGCTGCCTACTACGTGATAAATATGATTCGTGGGAACAGCGTGAGGAACTTGTCTAAACAATGAAGACCTGGCAGACTGAGGAATCTGGTTTATTGCAACAACGTTAGTAGATCTGGGATACGAGCTCATCGGCATTCTCGACTGAAGAGTTACACTATCTGCTAGATGTTGGTAAAGTGGTCGGTTATACGGTAACATGTCTGAAGGAATAAAAGGTCTGGAAACATTAGCTCGAGGTCTAGGAACATTAATCTGAGTCCTGTGGCCTCCTCTTGACCCCGGTGGATGTCCTGGTCGTCTTGTTGCTGCCGCAAGCTCCATAAGTTGCCTTTCATACATGTAAGCCTTGATGTCCATTATTGTAATAGGTTTAACTGTTTGTGCTGGCATATCAAGTTCCGTGCTTTGATTTTTACCCAAAATAAAAAATTTTTGACATCTATTTATGTGACTGTTTAACTTCTGCTTATGATTCGTGTCAAACGGACAAAATGGGCATTCATGGAATTGTGAAGGAACCGGTAGCCGACCCATTTTCCTATGTTCGGCTTCCATGTGGAAAAGAATTGCTTTGGGGTCCCTGGTATAGAATTCACATAAATGACATCCAAATTCCCTTCGCGGGGTCACGTAAGGTACCAAATCATGACCATCCATCACAATGATCGATTCTGACTTAAAGTTACAAAAACCACATTTGTGGCTTTTAAAGACAAATGCTTCATTAGCCTTCTTAGCTTGCAAGTAAGCAGCTTTAATGATAGCTACTTCATTTTCTAACTGTTTTGTTTTTCCTGCTCTTCGCATGTGCCGCTCTTTGGATCTCATCAGATCTTTATGATGCCACTCTTGGACTCTACTCAAACCTATTGCAGTGAGATATCCAATGGCAGTATTGGTGAGGAACTCTTTTCTATCTTCCTGTACTTTACTGTTGTTTTGTAGAGATGCATTACTTGACTCTTTTGTTTTCTTGGAATCCTTTTCATTAATCTCAGTTATGACCTTTCTGTTTTCGTCATCAGCCAATGATGTAATAGGCAATTTTTTGGCATCATTTTTTTTACCTTCTTCAGCATTAACAGAGATTTTCTGTGCTTTCTCCAAATCTTCTTTCATTTCCCCAGTTTTATTTTCTCTCCGATCAGTACCAACTGTAGTTTTTATAGATTCTTTACCTTTGTTCTTAAAGCCTTCCTCCATTTTCTCAAATTTTTCACTTCCCATGGAAAACTTTAATAAATTTTTGGAACTTTCAATCACTTTGCCAGTTTCAGTCTTTGTATCCTTTTTATTTCTTACAGTTTCATCTTCTACCTTCTCATTACCGCCACCATATTTAAGAGGAAACTTGTCCTTCTTCTTCAACAGTAAAGGAGTCACCATCGATGGACATTCTAGTAACGTTTCATCTTCATGTAACCTAAAGTTGTAATTGTCTGGAAATTTTACAGGAATAAACTTACCAATAGTCACCTCACCTTTAAAAAAATCAGGAAATTTAGCTACTTTGAGGATATTTTCCACCATCTCATCTGTAACTATGTTTCCACAAATAGTTTCCAAGAATGGGGGCAGTGGATTCTCCTGAGGTTTCTCCTTAAGCTTCTCCTCTAGAAGTTTTACTGGTGTTGATTTTAGAGGCTCTTTATTTTTTTCTGAAGGTATTACAGATATAGTGAGGTCTTTCAGAAGTCCCGATTTCATAAGCTCTGGTATATGAGGTAAGGTGTCATCTGTTTTTAGCTTCTGTGTAGAAGAACAAGTTACTTCTGTTACATTACTCAAATTACATGCACTAACATCGGAACCACAAGTTTTGTTTGATCTGTGTGATACATGGCTAACGAACTGACTAGAATTTTGCAGGGATGGTGTCTCGGGTGTATGATCGTCATTTTCTTCAACTTGTTTTGCTACATCTAAATCTTTTGATTCTCTAACACCACAGCTATCTTTACACCGATTATTAGATTTCTCCTTTCCAGGTTTTACTTCGTGGCAATCTTCTACGTTTTTATCAGTTGGACCAACACAATCTGGTAAACTAGTGTTACCATCATTTCTGTTTGGTTTTCCACTTTCACATTTTATTTCTTCAGACTCAGGGACATTGTTTTCTGTATCTGACGGTATTTTTGTGCCTATATTAAAATTCCCGGACCTTTCTTTCCCCTGGTCACTTTTGACTTTCACCTCCAGACAAGGAATATCATCTTTTTGTCTACTAATTTTCTCTCCAGTTTCTACACAACTTAAACTATCGGTATTTTGATTCAATCCTTTAGTTTCTACTGTATGATACTCAATCTTAACAAGGCCTTTTTCTAGATGTGCCCTTGAAATATTAACAGGATCAGAGTGTGAGGAATTTTCATTGTTATAGCTCTGTTCCTTAACAGACAACTCTTCTCGTGACCCGTCCCGATACTCTTTTACCGTGCAATCACTTTCTGCTGAATTAAGATCGTGGTTCTGATCTTGTTCAGATTGACAGCTTTTCTTCTGTCCATTACTGGAAGAATTACACACATCTTTATCACAGGCTTTATCTTCATTTGGTTCAGAGGTACGAAACATAGCATCCGTGCTTTTTTTATCAGTCGATTCTACATTTGCCATTGACTGTTTATGTGGATCCTCTTGTTGTAACAATTCTACATTCTTTAACTGTAAGCTTTCTACACTATCACATGAAGTATTTGGATTATTCTTGTTAACAAAGCTGTTTTCTGTACCCTTATCAGAACCTTCTAGTTCATCTGAACAATAAGTATTACCACGTAATTGACTATTATCAAAACCATTAACAGGTGAACTAACAGGGTTTAGGTGTTTGAGAACACCGTCTCTTTTTTTCGAATCACTGAAATCCATGGATTTTTTACTTTCATCATCTTTTATATGCCACCAGTCATCAGGATGAAAACCAAGATAAAGTTGTGAAATATTTTCATCTTTCTGCTGATTGTCCATATCTAAAAAACCCACTTCATCCTTTCAACCTGAAAATAAACCCACAACCACATCAGAGTTGCATTAAAACAGCAGTGTCTTATTTATCACTGACTTTATTACTAATACTTTGTTTTATCAGTAAAACGATGTGATAATAGTTTCATTACTACTATGCAATACAAGTGAAGGCTCCATTCTCCAAGTGTCTTGATAACTAAGCAGGTCCAGTTTGTGAAATTATACAGTAACAAGCTTTTCTTTCTCTCAGATTTTCCTGTCTAGTAAAATACCTAAAATGAAACATTTTTTTTTTAACTTAGGTCATCACTATGGTCTTCCTAAAGATGATTTAAATGCTTTCATAAATACTGTATTCTGAAAAAATAAATTAAAAAGCCATAAACAGAATGTTCAATCCCCTATCCCTCGATCATCAGCTTATTTTGTTTGTGTAGATATTCAGCTGTCTGAGAATGGAACTTAAGACTAGAAATATATATATATAATCAGATCACCAATTATGATTCATCAGTTCTCTTTCTTGTATCTTACAATGGTCGAAAGATGCCAAATTGTATTTTATAACTCTACAATTATGGGTGGTGTCCATATGAACCCCATTTGCTTTTCCACTCGTCACATACATATTCCTCTTCAGAGAATATCATGAGAGATTGGAATTTTGTCCCACCATTAAACTATGTCTGGTTCTTAATCTAGCACTGGAGAAGTCTATCCAGAACAAATAACAGTGAACAAGCTAAGCACATTTTTCCATACAATTTATTTGTGGGTTAACGACATTGTTGGGTGCAGGGTCCTTTATAAGAAATGATACATAAAAAAAAATAAAAACTCCGTCAACATCGTAATTAATCCCGTTAATTACTGCCGGTGCTCCCCATAAATTTTACACATAAGTGGGTGATTTTACAAAGTTTTTAACATCAAATATTGTAATAGGCAAAAAATAAAGTTATTCAACCTGGTACAATATGTGGCTCTCTCGGGATGAGAGAATTAAGCAAACTAGGTTTTTTTCTTAAATAACAACAAACTCGACCACGAAAGACTGTGGCTTGGTTCTAATTGTGAAAATGTTCTAAAGATATTAGTTTCTAATTGATAAAAGGGAGGAGTAATGATGGTATACCTTAATGATATCAAAACACTATAAAAACTGTTTTGTGATATTAGTGTCTGAACACACATTTCTAACAAACATTCACAAAATTTATCATGTTTTTCAGATAAAAAATTATATTACAAAAACTTAACAACAATGGTAATTTATCTTTTAAATAAGTATAATTTCATTGAAATATCTTAAGATAAAATAATGTTTAGATCAATTTCTTTTTTATCAACAAGTTACTATTACAGTTTCCTTCCATATCGAAAGTATTTAAAATCATAACGTAAAATACGAAACATTATAAAAACTTGGACCAATCACAACTTGCATCAGGGGTTTACAAACTGGGGGGCCCACAGGAAAGTGTCAGGGGAAGCCATTGTGAATACACAGTAATGTTAAGGTTTTCCTAAATCCTGTTGTATTAATGATACTCACCATAAGAGGGCAGTAAAGTATCAATCTAGATGATTATAACTGGTTGCTGGTGGGTTAAAATCATTAAGTGACCAATGTCTAATTAAGGTCAACCAGTGGTTCACATGGTCATTTTTACCAATAACATATTACAATTATAAAAGACTTTTTCCCATGACTGCTTATTATTACTTGATATGTAAAAAAAAAAATTAATTTTTCAAAAGATTCTATTAGTTGTTGGACAGACGAGATATATAATGTGTATCAATTGAACATTTTGTTGATAAGAACTAAGACTTTTGAAGTTTCATCATTTATGATAAATAATGTAAAGTTGGTCTATATATTTCAAATATATGACTTCAAACCATATTAACAAATCAAGTAGAAAAAATCCTTTAACAAGCTAGTTTCTTCTGGATTTTCAACTGTCATCAATTATAAATAAATACATATAAAACAAAATATAAGTTACGAGAACATAAATATAATGAAACCATCAAATAAAAACAAGACCATAACAAAAACATTTCTAATTGTAAGTAATATTCAAAAACATCAAACACTAGTAAAATTATGACTGTAGTTCAAGGACAAGACTGTGTTACATTGAAGGACAAACGTTTCCTAGATTATATAAACCAAATGTTGAAGGACAAGACTGTGTTACATTGAAGGACAAACGTTTCCTAGATTATATAAACCAAATGTTCAAGGACAAGACTTAATTAATGGTTTATATTTAAAAGTAGAAAAGTAATAACTTAGTTCTTAAACAATTGAACCAACATTTGTGCGTGTATATTATCGAATGTAAAAAAAATACTTCAAACCAAAATATAATCTCTAATGTAATAATTATCGCAGTAATACTAGGTGAAGAGTTACAGATCTGTAATCCACGATCTGTTTACTGTTGTTGTAAAAGTACAACATTCCTTATTATTGAGAAACTTCGGGTATCAGAGTTCGATTCACAATGACAGACAGAGCTCAGATAGCCTATTATGCACCCATCCATTAAAACAGAGAAGCAACCGAGCAACGTTGTGCAATTACAAGCTCTGCATCGATCTGAACTACAATTAAATATTTTTTTAGTTCTTGTGCTGTAAAAAAAAATTATTTAATCTGTTTTATCATTTTAATGGAGACAGAGTTGAAGAGGATAACCTTTTAAAGTTTGGTCTACTCGTACATTTTTTACTTGCAAGATATATTGAAATTATTTATAAAAAAATTGTTTTTAAAACATATGTCGGTATGAACGTAAAATAACAAAAAGATAAGTGAATAGTGTTTAGATGTAATGTGAAGTATCACACAGATTTGATGCAGTGAAGGAATTTTTAGAAAGTTAATTTTTAAAACCCATTTAATAAAAAAAACTGTTCAGTTAACTTCATAATCTATAATGCTTAATAACTCTTTGATGCATTTGTTTCATACAAAAAAAAAATATTTAGGATACCTTTACTGATAATTAAAAACGTGCGGAACATGCTTTCTGATCAACGTATAATCTTTGAGGAATACCAAGTTACTCAATACCTATATATTCACTGGGTAGGAGAGGCCACGGTCAGGATGTTGAATGTTCTGGGGGTCGTTTTGCTGAGAAAGTTAATCACATGAATGTACAAGAACACCACCATAAGACAACTGAATAAAACAAAAAAATTCTCTCATTTCTCAGATTTCATTTCAAAATTAAATGTTGACCATGATTTTGTCCTTAAAAAAAAACATTCATTTTTTCATTGGCTTGAAAATCGTACAAGAGCCACCATTTTAATATTTTTTTATTCTCCTTCAAACTGTCCCTATCTTACTGGAAAACACTCTTATCCAAAGTTGTAATTTTTCTGTAAGCAACCCAAGATAATCTATCACATTTTTTATTGTGGAAAAAAATTAATTTCAAAGTTGAGAAAAGATTAATACTTTGACAAGATAGGATTTCTGAGTGTAAAATGTTAGCCAAAAGTTTAATGTATGAGATACAAAGGACTAGTTGTAATAGAGGTAACAGCTTTCCATATCTTCATTGCTATTGGCGAAAGGAAGCTTAGTAAATTGTTACTCAACAGGAGACTTGTTGGTACAATCATCACAACTGGCTGATACACTACTCAGAAAATAACTTTACAAATTCTGCTAATTTTATTAAAAATAGCAGACAGAGATTAACTAAACAATCTTCCAACAACAAACAGATTATCAGGGGGTTCAGTATGAAAGCATTCTTTGATTTCTTTGTGCCGTTTTCTCGATATAGCATGAAGAGAAGACAAGTTTCAGATCTGTAAAAATTAGATTAATCTGAAGTTAAGACAATTTTATTTTCTACAGGGTGACTAGTTTATGGAATGACTTGCAGTACAGGTCACCATTTTACCAAAATTGTAAGAGGGGGAAATCGAGGATTTCCTAAAAAAAATAAAGGGTGGGTTTAAATTTTTCATTATCTCAGGGGCAGGTTCCTTGTTATCTATAATGTTATGTTTACCGAGTCAAATATCAATATCTGAAAACAGTATAACAAATCAAATATGTGATAAAAAAATGTACCTAAAAAAGTCAAATTTTATTCAAAGCACAACTTGAAAAAAGGCAGTAGGACAACGAAGCAGAAACATCATAACATTTTATTTAAAGCACCATTTAAATATGTGCTGTAGTTTTTAAAATCTGTCGTACAACAATGCAATAAAAGGAGCTAAAATGTAAGCAAGCACAGAACTTGATACGCTCCAAAAAACTTAAGGCAAAAAAACATTTTGGGTCAGTGTAATTTGCTGAAACGTGTAAAATCTTGGTAATGAGCCAAACAATCCTCCATTCTTCAAACAAATATTAGAATACAAGATTGACACACGTGATGCGAATCAAAGAGAAGCAGAATGAGATTACATATGAAAAAACTTTTTAAAATTTGTATTATTATTATAATTTACGCATTCCGTTAACCCTAGTCACTCCTCAGAGTCCAGACATTTGACAACTAGATGGAAAACTATGGGAAAATTATAATATATTAAAGAAAATTAATATACATTAGCGTGACTAGACACGTTACTTGTTACTGTAAATTTGAGATTGTCACTTTTCCAAGTTTCTCTCAAGAATGGTTTAAAAAAACTACTTATGCTAAAAGTGAAAACCCAGATTTTATGGAGTTAAGGGCCATAATCCCAAACCATCAGCATTTTGCATGTTCAACTCGGTATTAAAAAAAGACAAATTCTAGATAAATTCATACACACATTTAAGTAATTAATTACACATGAACATCTATTGTTATATCTTACAATATACTAGGCCTAAACAATATCAAACACTTTGAAATCACTAGTTTGGAAGTAAACAATTACACTGAACAATTAAGGACTAACCTCTGAATTTACAACTTGATTGGGTAAAGGCACAACTGCTTTGGTTACAGGTTCTTTTGTCTCCGAGACTGAAGCCTTCACGCAGCTCAATGTTGATGTCAAAGGTTTCACTTTAACAAAACTTGAAAGCATGCGATAAGAAATAATCTGATAGCCTGATCATCAAATTTTCAAGGTATTTCTTATTTTGTTGCCCGTTCTTCTGTTTCTGTAGAAGTAATATTTGGTTATAATTTAGGCTTACTGTAGTTATTCTGTCACATTAATTATGATTACAGATGGGTGATTAGTGAAATTTTCTAATTGACTTATCATCAAGCTCACTAATCAATTATTCTCACGAGATGACTAACAAACAATTTATAACATTAAACATTGGGTAAAATCCTGGTTTCGATACCCGCAGTGGGCAGAGCACACATAACCCTGTCGAGTAGCTTTGCGCTTAACAAGTAACACGATTGCAATATTTCGATAACTTGAGCAATTCGATTAATTCACAATAATAGCTGGAAACTCTCACCTAGATTGGTCGATAATACTTACAAGTCTCATGACACTAATAATTTAAGTTGAACAAAGTTTAATTAAAAATCATAATTACAATATTTTGATCACTGAATAGTCAGAATAATAAAAAAATACTAATTTAGATCAGTTGATTATTTTCATAACAATGGATCTCATTGTAATTTTGATTTATAAATTATTTTACATGACACTAATCGATGTAATTGAAGTTCACAGATAATTCGTACATTTGCCGTAAACTATCATGCCTGTTGGTGGTCACTCTCGTTCAGTCCAGTACAGGCACATTTGAACATTACTGTAGATATGATAGTAAGAAAGCTTTTTGGTACTAGAATACCATTTCTTTGAACTTCCAAACAAATGTATTTCAACGTATGTCCGTGTATGTTGTTTCACTATACATACAAAACTAATTTCCAACACTAGTGAATGTATGTAATAGTTTACAGTACAGGTGGTTTGAATAACACCACCTGACCCTAGTTACATGATACATCCTGCTAGAAGAGATTACCAAACGATACAGACACCATAAATTACAAAGACAATTACTTTACAGCACTTAAAAGATTAGTCTTGGTCACATTCCTCTCATTATAGGCAAGATTTATGTTGGAATTTGAAACTTAAGCTTATCAGTGTATTGAAACCCCAACTGTGAGAAAGTCATAGCTTCCCTGTAGTTATTGAGACAAATGTGTTTAGTCTGTTTCACAACCAGCATATGGGTTTTATTGTTGTCACTTATAAACTTAGTTTTAAACCATTTGCAAAATATCAGAATAACCTTTATATATATCACTTAGACTGTTTTAATTCTAAAGCAACAACAACAGAAGTGTGGGTCTTACTATGAAGTACAGATAGTAAGAAGGAAAAATAAAATTCTTATGTGGTTCTGGTACTAGTAGTATTACGTACAAATCACACAAGTTTATCATTCTAAATACTGAATCATATTTTTATTATGAACTAAATATAAAATTATGCTAAATTATTGAACTTAAAACAACTAATTTAAATGCAATATAAAAATCAGACTCTTTCAGTTCAAAGTGCTAAGCCTAATTCATTTTTTTATAAGCCTTAGAAAATTTGCTTCTGGAAAAAACTGCATGGGATGTATGTGACTTTTATTATATTTCTATAGTAGCTTAAGTCATGCTGTATCATATATCTATTTATATTAATCATTATATTAAAAAATTAACTCATAATAGATATATTTTTAGGAAAGAAGTTGATCCACGAATGTTAGGGTTAAGATCTATCGAGTGGCGAGTGCATGGCCGTACTATTGAACAATACTAAATACAATCTCTACATAGATTATTCCTGGGATGGAAAGGTTATAGTAATTCTACTTAGATTATTCCTGGGATGGAAAGGTTAGAGGAATTCTACTTAGATTATTCCTGGGATGGAAAGGTTAGTAGGAATTCTACTTAGATTATTCCTGGGATGGAAAGGTTATAGGAATTCTACTTAGATTATTCCTGGGATGGAAAGGTTAGAGGAATTCTACTTAGATTATTCCTGGGATGGAAAGGTTAGAGGAATTCTACTTAGATTATTCCTGGGATGGAAAGGTTAGAGGAATTCTACTTAGATTATTCCTGGGATGGAAAGGTTAGAGGAATTCTACTTAGATTATTCCTGGGATGGAAAGGTTATCCCACAGGGAAATGTTCATGATGTCTAAACTTAATTCCTCTTTAGAAAAGAAAGGTAAGAGTTATCATTGAAAATCTACAATATCAAAACTGTAAGACATGACAGTAAAATTTGTTTAAAAGAATTCATAAGTTATTTCCTTACAAATTTTTTTAAAATTTCATTATGCAGAGTGCTGACAAGAGAATACTTGTCAACAAACAAACTTTAACCCTAGAAAAAACAACAACATTTAATAAAAAACTGTTTTTTCACTGTCTGGGTCTAATATCGTAAGTCAATACCTAATACCAGTATTTTTGAGTACTTTCAATTCAGAATCATAAAAAAAACTAAAATAAACTCAATATGTTTAGAGTATAAAAAAGAAGTGTGCAAACAGATTACCTAGTGAATATAAAAAGGTCAAAGTTCATATCATCATATGGAAGTCAGAACTGATCTTAGCAATTAACATTAAAAAGTCAATATTTTGTCAGTATATTAGCACAAATTTCTCATTCACAGTCTAAATCAGTCATACTGGTTAACGTGTTGAGTCACATGACATCAAAATACTTCATAATTCAGAAAACATATCAGTCATAAATGGTTTTCTTGGAGTAGCAGTTCTATTTACAACTACTACAAATATTTATTAAACTAGCTTGAATAGTTAGTTTAAAAATCTGATAAGTAATAACTGTTATTCATTTAAGAAAAGTAATATATTTCCAAATTCAAGAGTTGATATGCACACATTCGTGGCTTCAAAATCAAGCCATCTTTTTCACATTTATCCTTTCAATGAATCCAAAAATTAACAAGCTGTGTTGACACTAACTGTGCATAAATAAAGGCCAAAGCACAAAACCTCCAAGACTTAAATTTATAAACAAGTGTCCAAATACTTGGGTTTGTGAAATTATCACCTTTTATTTCCAAATTTTAAAACAGCACAATACTTACAAATCTATTTAAATTCATATTTTATCTTAATAAACCAGGCATTTCTTCCACTGAAACAGCGATTGCAGTAATTATATTTTTTATTAGACTCAAATAAATTGGTAATACTAAATAATTGTGATGAACGGTGTTAATGTTATCATTAATTTATTTTGAAAATACCACATTCACAGTATCACCTGTACCTGATTACTGGGCCATAGTCCTAATACTAAAAAAAAAAAATTGAAAGAAACCGTAAACAACAATCAGACCCGCTTCATTAATAAAAAAAAATTATGAATAAAAGAAAACAAATATCATAGGTAAGCTAAAATAATATAAATCACAACTTTCCTCAAGCATTCACTGTAGTCAATAGATGTGCACTGCTACGACTTAAGCCTAAAATCCTAACAAAACAAGAGGGATATTGTATGCAACACTAAATCGTACAAAAAACATATGACGAAGAAACGCGAGAATAATACTTTTGAATTAAGCGCGATATTTGAAGATTGATAATAAGCGAAAAACGTCACCTGTTCTTAAGGCTAATGTAATCTTTGATTATCTTAAATGAAATTATTCCAAAAAAAGGTAATGGAATATTCACAAACAAGATGACTACCAGTTCTTACCGGCGGTAACAGTACATACGTAGTATATGCAAGCGCTACGCCAAGATGGCGCTGAAAAATCACGTGATTAGTAGTCTGCTTTATAGAAATTTCTTTCTGCAAAGAGCGTCAGCGAATCAGCACCCAGAATTCAATCACATGTCTAGTTAACATCAAGAAACCAATCAAATCACGTACAGATACCTTCTTTCTATCCCCCATAATGTTCCTCATGGTGACCCCTAAACATGTTGTTACTATGGGAACAAGGATGACGGCCCCTAACAAATTCTCCTAATTGTTAAGTGCTGGATCCTGTATACTAAAACAATGTTAACTTTTTTAGAACATTGAAATAAGTAAACTGTTAGCAACAAGTTTTGACCAAGATCACCATCAATATATGTAAAACAAACCCTTTTCATGACAACGGCAGCAAAGCGCGATTTGTTTTTATGTATCACCGATAGCCCTATACTCCTACATATCCTTAACATATTACTTAGCAATTTACAATAAAACAAAATACAATGTAATGTGGCGTTCTGATTGCTTGAAACCACATTCGAAAGATAATTTTTACAGTATTGCTAGCTTTTTTATAGTATTTTTCATCTTGATCATACAGAACCAGATACTCAATAAATCACAAAACACCTGCAATTAGTTTCCAAAAATGAAGAAGAGAGCTATCGTTTTTTTGTTGTTTTTTTTTTTACTTAAGCAAAAAAAACTACTCAATGGACTATTGGTGCTGTACTCATCACGGGTATCGAAAACCGGTGTTTAGCGTTATAAGCCTTGAGATTTACCGCTAAGCCACAGGGAGAAGGGATAGGCAGACGAGATCTATAATTATAACATCTGAAAGAGAAGGATGTCATTGAGAAATCTGTTATTGCAATATTAAAACACATATTTTTTGTTTGTTTGTTTGAAGTTAAGCACAAAGCTACACAATAGCCTCTCCGTGCTCTGCCCACCACGGGTATCGAAACCCGGATTCTATCGCCGTGCTAATTGGGGGGGGGGGGCACATGCTTTGGCAAAATCGAAACTTTCAGAACATCACGAACCGTTTAATTTCAATCAAAAATATTTTGAGAACTTTTAACTTGGAACCCTAAAATTTCTGATAGGTAGGAGAGGAAAAAAGGCATAAATTAACTGATATTTGTTAGATGATCAGAAGAAGTAGGTTCATTTGAGGAGAATAATATCACAAAACAAAACAAATACCATAAAAGCAAAATATCTGTGATCTGCCCACTACGGTATGGAAACCAGGTTTCTAACATTGTAAGTCCGCAGACATGCCGCTGTGCCACCGGGAGCAACAACAACTGAGCTATTCGATTTTCTTGCTAGACCATATTTTTTCTTCTGCTTTATAAGAATAAATAGTCGTTGTTTGCATTGTTTCTGAAAATGCTACTTTCTTCAATAAATTAATTATATGTCCAACCAACGATAAAAACATCACGAAAGGTTTCTATCACTGGTGAAGGGTGATGCGACCCCAAAAGTTTTGAAAAAAAAAGTATTATTTTATGAAATAAATACTTACTGATTTATCATGAAAAAAAATTATTTGTAGATACAACAAAATTACAATGGTTTCCACAAAATTGACAAATTTCTCATTACCGTACATTAAAAAACAAACAAAACTAAGTACGCTTAAGAAATTGTTTTTATGATGAATCAAAATGTTTTTTTGGTTTAAGCAACTTTCAAAAATTGTAGTGACATCTGCAGTCTTAATGTAAGTTTGATCACGAGATGGCGTTATGGATCTTCAAGGGGCACTATTTTCACGGTAAGCTTATTAAGATATATTACAAATAACCCACTGAAATAACAAATTTAATTTTAATTCATACCTGTTTATTAAAAAAGTATATAAAATAATCTCCCATTTGTCACTTATAGAAGTTCTTCATATAATTTTTTTAAATACTTTACACCTTGGTTCGTCGATTTGTAGGCGAACGAATATGTCACCTTACGTCCGAGCCCAGTATAATTTGGGAGTGTAAGCGGTAGGCGTACAGCCTACTGTACAGTATATGATCTTGAACATCTGTCTGTTGTAGAAGAAGATATTAATTTTTTTTACTGGACCTAAGGTGGTGTCTCTGATTTTCTGCCATGATGATAAGTGGTAAAATTTAATTTGAATACTACAGTTCTTATAATTGAGTAAATATTAGTCTGTCGGCTTGAAAGTGTGAAACTTAGGAAATATGAGATCGAGAGTGAGGAGATGTTGTAAGTTTAAGTTTTAATTTTATAATTAAACTTTAAAACTTGTGTTAGTTGAGACTTGGGTGTTTTTTTATTCATTTTTACTGAGTATCATTTTTTTTCTAAATCGACAGTATTATACACAAAATTATTATTTTTAAAATTCCAAACGTGAATTACTGTTCCTAGAAAGGCTGTGTTAAAGTAGCTAAACTAAAAACAAAACATTATTTACTGCTACTTGTATTTAGACTACTATTATGAATTTAATATGGATGGTTGAATGGTGAACATTATTGCCAAGGAGGTATTTTCTATTGTATATTTGATGCCTTAAAATGGTTTGGCACGTAATAAATGAAAACAACACCAACAAAAAAGTTCAAAAGAGTAAATACATTTAATACTTCTATTAATAAACATCTAAAGGTTTTAATATAAAGTTAATGTACTCAACTGAACACTTGTATGTTGTTGTTTGTTACCACAGCAACAGTACATAACATGGTCATGGTGGAGCTTTAAGACAAAAGCAGACATATACAGTCCATTTAATCATTATTTAGGAATACATCAGTTGCAAGATGGCGGCATGAATTAGTGTTTGTCTCGTATTAGATGTTGCGAGTTGAAATGAAGATTACCAGAAAGTACGTTGAATGCAGTAAAAAACAAAGGACTTTTGGCAGTGTTACTACAAAGTGCTCTCGACTGGTATATTTTCTGCTTCTCAGTTCTTTTAGTATGTCACATTTTATTTTCAGGAAACCATTTAGCCTATTTAGGTTATTCACTTTTTTTTTAACAACCTACTCCAGGCTATACAAAGCAACATCTTTTCTTATGTCCAATTCTGATATCTAAAATACTAATTCAATGTTCTATTAAGCTCCTCCGATGTTGCAGCGTTTGCTAAAACTGAAGACAAACATTTTGTAGATTGACTAGCCTGTTAGAAAAGTAACACAAACTACCTTACCTGAAGTTGTGTACGAGTTTTCCATATCTTAAACTTACGTCCTCCTGAAATTTTTCATCAGAATTTATGGATTCAATCATGCCTCCCCCTCCTTATTTCTCGGGAAATCACCAATAACCCTCTTAAATGCTGGCCTCCACTACTGCTGATGGCAACTCATTCCATAAGTTGATTACCCTGCTAGAAAAATAAATCTGTTTTAAATGGAGCCAATCACATTTTTAAAGATAATGTGTTCTCTCATTCTGTTGTTTTCAGAATATAGCACAAAGAAATCAGAAGCCTTATCCTAGGTTAAGTGTTCTGAACCTATCCCTTAAAGACTACTCTTCCATACCTGGAATCATCATAATTAGACCTCCTCTGGACCCTTCCCAATAATTTAATATCCTTTCGTAGATGGAGAGACCAAAACTGTGAGGTATATCTAGCAGTTTCTTACCTCTTTCTTTACTTGTATTTAACATAGGCAATAAATTTCTGTTTGCTTTTCAACCACTAGCAAAGTACTGTTTCAATAGCTTCACTGATTTATCCAGAACTATGAAAAGATAGGTTAACTGTGGAGGGGGTTCCATCTTTGTTAAATGTGTGATCCAAGCTATTATTTTCCCATTTGTCTCAGTATATTCGGAATGAAGCTGAATGGTAATGATTTATATCTTCAGGTGACTTATCCAGTAATGACATTATAATGAGATTATGATTAAATGTTGACCAATACATGTCATTTTGCACTTGTAGCACACTTACAAGTATAACAACATGTAGATGTTTGATGTTAGAACAACTTGTAGAACACTTACAAGTATAACAACATGTAGATGTTTGATGTTAGAACAACTTGTAGAACACTTACAAGTATAACAACACATTTACAAGTTGTTCTAACATCAAGCATCTACATTTGATGTAAGAACAGCTTGTAGAACACTTACAAGTTATGATCACAGGGTTTAAAATGTTAATAAATTCAGGTAGGATTAATGTATCATGTGGACATTAAGGAACTGTTTGGTCCTTGCGTGTCCATCCTTAAGAAAAGTAAATATTTAAACACATCTTTTATTTTTCAGGAAATTATCGTTTCATCTTTAAAGTCCTGTAAAGTGCTGCCTCATTCTGTAAGTCAAACAGCCCTGTTAGAAAAATAAATAGATCTTAAGTGGAGATTAGCTTTTTTCCAAATATTTAACTTGTGTTCTATTCTCTTAAGAATGTAGCAAAGAGGAAATGGAGGCCTTTATCATTGTATATACAACCAGAGACCAGGAACCCACCAAGTGGCTGGTGATGTCTCTCGGGGAATATTTCTCTTTACCAAAATTTGTATTGAGTGAGAGAGTATCTAAAATGAGATGACGTTTTCTCCAATACTGCTTTAGTGGTTTATATATATAGTTTCTCTTCCTGGCCCTGCTTCACAAAGATAAAAAAGAACATGATAGCACCAGGTGTGTACCTGCCCTTACACCTGGCTAGAACTTGCTGTCTGTATTATTGGGAACCCATTGCACAGTCTGTCACTGTGGGACATCATCCGATGTGATGTTTCCTATTAGATATGAGCACCTTTCCAGTGTTCTTCCCCACGTAAGTTCCTACCTCCTATTCTTTTTAGTGCAATAAGAGAGAACCTTTGTTTCGTCAGGCCTAAGTTGCTGAAGAAGTTATTGTATAGTTCCCTACTGTAATTTCACTGGTGTAAGACGGAGTGAATACACCCTTAGTGGGAAGTGTTCCTGGAAGTGTCGTACTGAACCAAACCTTTCTCGGTGATTAGTCCAGCTGAATGAGTCTTCTGTTCTCCTCAAGATGCAAGTCTGGGATATTTTCTTACTACACATGATTATTCTGGTAAGTATCTTACATAAGTATTTCTCCAATTCAGAATGGCTAGACTTATTGCCTTAGCCACCTACACACTTGTGTTCAACCGACTGCCTCCGAGATATGGGCCAGTTGATGGTTGAGCAATCTTACATTCAACTCGCCTGTGTGGCACTTCATGCAAAAGGTATTCCCTTCTTGAGATGGGTGTAGTACCCTACCCAATGACCGTTCCTCAGTGGGGTTTCCTTTTTCTGATGCTATGTTTTCAGAAAGAAGCATACCTTAGTAATTTCTTTACCTGTGCTGGCTTCCTCCACTGTCTTCTCAATGTGGGATTCTAGCTGTTGCACAGCTCTTGAGTAAATGTTTCTAAAGTTAAAACTTCTTCACCTGGAAATGTATGTTAGATAATTACTCACCCTTCTGCACAACCTCTCACCCTTCTCTCCTGCTTCCACTTTGCCTTTGTTAAAATGGTAGTGCTCATGGGGATTATGCACGTAAAAGATGTGTCACCTTTCTGTTGGTGGAGGGCTGTAGTCGACTGATGATTACATCATAGTCTGGTTCAATACATGAGTATCGTATTATGGTGTCATGTAAACAGTCTAATGAAACAAGTGGTGATTTGTTGCTTTCTTTGCATGGCTCATTTTTGATATTAAGGGCACCTTGCTATAGAGGGCATTTGGATGCAGTCAGAAGGGTGTCATTAATGTGGATGTTCTACTGTATTGTTCATTTGAGGTATTATGGGATATATTTTGAAATGATATCTTACAGTTTTAAATATTTTTGGGGTTAGTACCCATTATATAGGTAAGCATCGATTACTAGAGATTGGGAGATTGTTGAATAAGTTTTTAATCACTTGAGTAAACGTGCGCTTGTGGCTTTAATTTAACACTAAAGTTCTCTCTTAAGGAATACTGATAGTATTACTATTACTGTAGCTATTATGTATATCACATCTCTAGTTACAGATGCTAATTTAAGTAATTTACTAATGTATTAAATTTTCAACTGCTTTTAAATAATATTAACAATAATTTCATCTCTTATGGTAAATTCTCCTTACTTAACTAACATACATTATTATTCTTTATGTTAATGTAATATTTAGTAACATGATTTTGTAGCTTAGCACTATCACTTCAAAACAACAGTAAGTTAAACCTAATGATTTATTATTAAGCCTAATATCATAATAACCTTAAACAACTCCCTCAAGATTTTCGTTATTATTTGTGATCCTATTTTAAAAACTTGTTGGCATATCTATTTTCAGGAGCTATTGAATGATGCATATGAAAGCGTTGAAGTTGTCTCTTTATAGAAAACTAACTAGGCCTAACTTGGAATATTGTGTACATAGTTTTGATTTCCTTATCTTAGAAGATAGATTAATTTGGTTGAAAGGGTTCAGTGGAGGCCTAACTAGTTTAATTCCAGGAATGAAAAGGTCGTCTTATGGGGATGCATTAAGACCTTAAATTATTTTTTAAGTGTAAGATGTAATCTTATTGAAGTTTACAAGAATATCTGCAGGATGGATAGGATAAAGGCTTCAGATTTTTATATATTCTTTCTTTAATTGAAAGGCAATACAATGAGAAAGCATAAGTTTAAAATTTGGAAAAGACAGAGTAGGTTCAATTAAGACAGCTTTATTGTCTCCAACAGGGGATAGTTAGTTTAATAAGATGATTAATAATATCCAGAGAAATAAACGATTATTTTAAATTTTACTTCCCTTTTTCTAGGGGATGGGTTTAGAGGGAAAAACCTTGAAGTACTGAGTGGTCCTTTGTTGTCCTTATATGTCCTAACATAATTTACATTTTAGCAGGTAAATGGTTGGTAAAATTATGGAAAGTTAACAGTAGCCAAAAGAACTGTACGATGTATCATATTGAGAGTGCCTATTTTATAATAATTTTTGCCATAAACTACAATCTTATTAAACTGGTGTATTTACGTGTTTTACACTCACAAAATAAGAAACCTATCATTCTATAGGTATTTGAAGAACTTGTAGTAATCTGACACAATTTAATTCTTCGTATTGTTAGCCAACAAATGTTTAAAAAACTCTACTTATTCAATTATGTACCAGCTGCCCAGTGTCGGCTAACAATACGAAGAATTAAATTGTGTC
>NW_013667141.1:174156-177685 GCF_000517525.1 Limulus polyphemus
ATTAACACAACTGTTCTTCTGTTTTCATTTAATGCCGTGTAAAAATTAATGCTGACATATATAAATTAGAAGATTTTGTAAATGTGTGAAAAGAACCATTAACACAACTGTTCTTCTGTTTTCATTTAATGCCGTGTAAAAATTAATGCTGAAATATATTAATTAGAAGATTTTGTAAATGTGTGAAAAGAACCATTAACTCAACTGTTCTTCTGTTTTCATTTAATGCCATGTAAAAATTAATGCTGACATATATAAATTAGAAGATTTTGTAAATGTGTGAAAAGAACCATTAACACAACTGTTCTTCTGTTTTCATTTAAGGCCATGTAAAAATTAATGCTGAAATATATTAATTAGAAAATTTTGTAAATGTGTGATACAATCCCAGTATGGTGTAAACAAATGATTGTCAGAACAGCACAGTGTGGAGTCTGATTGTCATACCTCCGTTTGATGCTGTTTTAGACACCCTGAGACTTTATTATTGTTTATTCGTCTCTCCCAGTTTGTCATTGATGTAGCCTAGGGTTGCATACGTAATTCGGATACTATCGTACAGAGTGTGAAATTGATTCGTGAATATTCAATCTCCACCGTATTAATTTTACACTTTTTTTTTTTCATTAGTCGCAATGTTGAACGGAAAGTATTTTGTTTTCACCATAACAAAAAATTGATTGTTATTGGAGAGTGTTTAATCCGAACCACGTTTTAACGGAATATTTATTTTGATGCGTACAGCTTAACTGGTGGAATGCCAACTCCAATGCGCCTGAGGGATCTGATCCGTCAGATCCGTGCAGCCCGTACTGCTGCAGATGAAAGAGCAGTGGTACAGAAAGAGTGTGCGTACATTCGGTCTACGTTTCGAGAAGAGGACAATACTTGGCGGTGTCGTAATGTTGCCAAACTCTTGTACATACACATGTTGGGATACCCAGCACACTTTGGACAGGTAGGACTTAAAGTAAAGATAATTATTGGGGAAAGCAGCACCTTCAATTAGATCTAAGTTTTGTGTAAAGCACCTTCAAGTAAAGATAATTATTGGGGAAAGCAATACCTTCAGTTAGATCTAAGTTTTGTGTAAAGCACCTTCAAGTAAAGATAATTATTGGGGAAAGCAAGCACCTTCAGTCAGACTAAGTTTTCTGTAAAGCACCTTCAAGTAGAGATAATTATTGTGGAAAGCAGCACATTCAATTAGAGCTAATTTCTACTTCAGGAGAACAAAGAAGAATAGTCAACTATTCGAAAGTGCTCGAGTTTTGGGTCTTATTTTAAGTTTATTACACTTTATATGTGATAATTTGTGCTAACTCTTTTATCAAACTGATATACCTATAGCTGATCAGTATGGAAGGGCCCCCTAAAAAAAATTGCACCAAGTAGTTTGAAGTGTTAAAAATTCCTCAGTCTAGCCCCAATATTCACACAAACCTAGCCCCAATATCCACACAAACCACGCCCAGAAGTAATGATAAAAATAATAATAAATAATTTTTTTATATTTTTTTGGGGTATTGTCTCATCTTAATAACTTAAAACAGACCCACTGATTATAAGTTCTTAGTGGTAAGTGTGTATGGTCCCATCCAGTAAATAATAATCATTGGGGGAAGGGGGTAGGTCCGAAGAATCCTATAAGTTCTTAGTGTGTATGGTCCCATCCAAAGAAAAAATATACCTGTTTTGGCAAGATCATTACTTATCCTTGTCATTTTGTATAATAGATAATATTGGGTCCACATATTTGTTTTCAAAATATTTATCTGTCCTGCAATTAAAGAGGTTTTGCAGTGTTAATTTAGACATTTTGATGGTTAGTTTGAATTTGATTAAATGTGGAAGTAAATGTATCCAGTGCAACAAAATTACACCTATTGTTGTTCTCCAAGAAAACTTTAAAAAGTCGTCATATTGATATTCTTGGTTTATTTTGGACACAGGTTTGTTCACATATCTTAAAAGTACATTGAGGCATGTGGTTTTTGTTTCTGAAATATGCTACAAGTATAGGATATCAAAAGATTTGTTAATGGGAAGTGTTCTAAACTCAAGATTCTGTTTCTTGTTTTCACTTTATTCAAGGTTGATCCAAACAAAGAGTTCTGTACGAATGAATTAAATCATGTTAATGAACTAAAACCGTATAGGACATGTGAAGAAAAATCAAAAGTGAAACCTAATAGATCAAAATAATGAATTCATATTTTCTTTTCAGTTGGAGTGCTTAAAACTTATAGCATCTTCAAGATTTACAGACAAAAGAATTGGGTATTTGGGAGCAATGATTTTACTAGATGAGCGTCAAGATGTCCATCTTTTAGTTACCAATTCCTTAAAAAAGTGAGTGAGCTAAGATCAGATATAAATTTGTTACTTAGTTACATATTCATGCCTCTCGTTGGAGAAATTCTCTGTGTATACGTTTTAACATGAGAAAGCCAGAAAAACAAAACTTTTTTAAGATAAATGGATTGTGAACTTTCTACAAACTGTTTTTTTTTTCAATTGGTATAATTTTGGTAAAGTTACTAGATTCTTTCATACATTTTAAAATTGTGTATTTTTTTACCAGTTTGATGCTTTTAATCTTGATGACTAATTCTGCCGTATCAGATATGGGAAAAAAAAATTTTATATGTTCACATACGTCTTGTAGTGACCTGAACAGCCAAACCCAATTTGTTGTCGGTCTGGCTCTCGGAGCACTTGGATCTATTAGTTCCCCGGAGATGAGTAGAGATCTGGCTGGAGAAATAGAAAGACTTCTTAAGTCATCAAATGCTTACACAAGGAAAAAGGTTTGCATTAATTTTAATTTACGTATGTTTATACGATGAAAAAAAACGTTTTGGTTTTGTAAATCTTTAAATGCTCACACGCACAATCACACAAAAGCGAAAGTGTCTTGTAAGGTTTAAGTAAAGCTTCAAATACTTACATGCAAAAGAAGTCTGCCATGAGGTTTATGTAAAAACTTCCAAGATTTGCACAAAAAAAATGAGTGTTGTAAGCTTAACATAAGTCTTCAAATGCTTACATTAAAAAGGATTACATTAACTTTCTTGAATTTTTCACATCAATCTCCCCAACAGTTTGAGAGTGGGGAAGCAAGAAAATAAAAATTAGTATTTGCATAGGGGAGAATGTTGGAGAGGTGCTTTGACTGAACATGAATCATCACATCCATATAAGGTCTTACACTGATGGACTGTTCAACTTTATTCTGACTTCACTTCTTGACCTGATGACTTGTAGTACTTTATTCTGACTTCACCTCTTGACCTGATGACTTGTAATACTCTATTTTGACTTCACTTGATGACTTGTAATATTTTATTCTGACTTCATTTCTTGACCTGATGACTTGTAATACTTTATTCTGACTTCACTTCTTGACTTGTAATACTTTATTCTGACTTCACTTCTTGACTTGATGACTTGTAATACTTTATTCTGACTTCACCTCTTGACTTGATGACTTGTAATATTTTATTCTGACTTCACCTCTTGACTTGAT
>NW_013667141.1:177804-180341 GCF_000517525.1 Limulus polyphemus
ACTTGTAATACTTTATTCTGACTTCACCTCTTGACTTGTAATACTTTATTCTGACTTCACCTCTTGACTTGATGACTTGTAATACTTTATTCTGACTTCACTTCCTGATCTGATGACTTGTAATACTTTATTCTGACTTCACCTCTTGACTTGATGACTTGAAATACTTGATTCTGACTTCACTTCCTGACCTGATGACTTGTAATACTTTAATTAGTTAGTTTTATTTTGGTACTACAACAATTACCTCACTACACCCGTGTTGCTTTTTTCTCTGCAGATCAATACTATTGGAGTTTTTAAAATTGAATTTAATCATTTCTTGAGGCCAACTGAATGTTAATGTGTTTAAACAAGAATGAATTGTACATCTTAAAATGCTTTTTCTCTATTTTTTTGGATTATCAACTATTATAACTTTTGTTTGTACTTCACAGTACCACAAGAATACTAGTTGAATTACAATTTTTGAGCTATAAAAAAAAACTTGAATTATTTTGTTTTTGGCTCCCTCTACCAGCTTTTTTTATCTTTGGAATATGTTAAATATTAAAATATTATAATGTCACATTATAGATAAGATATCAATATCATTTTGATTATTTTTCCTTATGATTTTTTCTAATTTTAAAAAGTATAATAATATTGCATCAGTTATATATATTATTTGTGTGTGTAATTGACATTTGTGATTACTACGATTTTATCAGCATTTTTACCCCTAATGTTTACATACAGGCTGCCTTGTGTGCCTTCAGAATCATCAGAAAAGTACCAGAACTAATGGAAATGTTCATTCCAGCCACACGGTCTTTACTTACTGAAAAAAACCATGGTAGGTGTTGTTTGCTTGTTAAGATACCTTATCATTTTAACCTATGGGATTGAGTTATATATAAACCTTATCAAAGAAATGGAATTCTGCCTATTATGTCACCAAAAGTCTAAAAAACCAAGTTCCAAAATGTTGATAATATTTTAAAATTATTATTATTGAACAAATGCATTAAGTACAGTAAAAGCACTACGACTGTAGAAAGATTTGTTTGTGTACGGTAAAAGCACTATGACTGTATAAAGATTTGTTTGTGTACAGTAAAAGTACTATGACTGTATAAAGGTTTGTTTGTGTATGGTAAAAGCACTATGACTGTATAAAGGTTTGTTTGTGTACGGTAAAAGCACTATGACTGTATAAAGATTTGTTTGTGTAAGGTAAAATCACTATGACTGTATAAAGATTTGTTTGTGTACGGTAAAATCACTATGACTGTATAAAGATTTGTTTGTGTACGGTAAAATCACTGTGACTGTATAAAGATTTGTTTGTGTACAGTAAAATCACTGTGACTGTGTAAAGATTTGTTTGTGTACAGTAAAATCACTGTGACTGTATAAAGATTTGTTTGTGTACGGTAAAAGTACTATGACTATAGAAAGATTTGCTTAAGAAATTCAAACTACTCACTACTAGTTATATTTCAGAGTAATTTAGTAACTGACTATATTATAGAACAAAATTGATCACATTACTTTTGTTGTAAAAACTTTGCTGGTTTATGGATTACTTCAGAAAATTCATAGCATGTAAAGATTTTGTAACTAAATCTAATTGAGTTTTGTTAGAGCTATCTAGATTTTATATATATCTGTGAATGTGTTATTTTTAGGGGTGTTAATCACAGGGGTTATTCTTATTACTGAGATGTGCTCCAGGAGTCCTGATACCCTTCAACATTTTAAAAAGGTGGGCTATAATTTGTTAGATTCTCAAGATTTCACTAGCATTACTACTGTTTGTGAGAGTACGAAGTAATAAAACTGATAATTCATATTCTAAATGTTGAAATTTAACCCTTTCTTGATGGCTTCCCTTCTCAAGATTTCACTAGCATTACACCATTTTAACTCGAAGCAGATAATACTGTGGTCATCTTGACCGTAAATGCTAGTTTTATGTTAAGATTAAGATTTTTATTTTGTAGTTTGGTTTTAGCAGGTATGTTGTCCTAATTAAAAAAGATTGGGTTCATCATAAAAAAAACAAAATTGTTCATTTAAAACTTGCAAGCAGTGTTAATTCAATTAATTGTAAAAGATGGATTATTTCTAGCTTGTTCCGAACCTCGTAAGAATATTGAAGAACCTCATAATGGCTGGATATTCTCCAGAACACGATGTGTCAGGTGTCAGTGATCCTTTCCTTCAGGTTTGTTTATTGTAATATGTTTCTTTATCTAATCACAGCATTTATATGTACCAGTTGCTTTTAATGTAAGTAATGATATAAAAAACCTACAATTCCTGGCCGTTACGCAGGACCAGGCTGGCTCTACCTACAAAACATTAAGAATGTACTATTATCTGGGAGTTGATGACAAAAGATCTCGAAGAAAATAAAACAACACAAGCTAATGGTGAAAGATCATAAAGTATTCAAAACAACACAAGCTAATGGTGAAAGATCATAAAGTATTCAAAACAACACAAGCTAATGGTGAAAGATCATAAAGTATTCAAAACAACACAAGCTAATG
>NW_013667141.1:181166-182250 GCF_000517525.1 Limulus polyphemus
TATTCACTAACTTAAATTCAATATTGTTATGTAAGTAATGTGATATTATTCACTAACTTAAATTCAATATTGTTATGTAAGTAATGTGATATTATTCACTAACTTAAATTCAATATTGTTATGTAAGTCATGTGATATTATTCACTAACTTGAATTCAATATTGTTATGTAAGTAATGAGATATTATTCACTAACTTAAATTCAATATTGTTATGTAAGTAATGTGATACTGTTCATTAATATAATTAACCGTGTGTAGCTTTAACTTAATATAATGTTTACTTGTTATAAGTAAACATTGTTATATGTAACCAGTGTTATTTAGGGTAAGATTACTCTAATGATAAAAAGTTACAGCAAGTTAGTAGTCGACAAATTTTAGATTACTGAATTACTTTAACTGTGTTTGTCAGAGATTACCAGAGAACAACATTAAGATGTTAACCTATTTAATTATGACTAAGTCTAGTTATATACTGAAAACGTCTGTCTGTCATCACGTGCCTCTTAAAGTAGTACAGTAATTGTGTGACAGTTTGTAGGGAGGAACCCATCGGAATGATGTAAATCATATTTCCAGCTTGTACTGATTTCCTACGGTGTTGTATATGTGACACATTTTTACGTAGAACGGTTTAGGATTAAGACAATAACTTAACCCTAAATGTTGTCCCTAAATATGCCTATGATTTTAATGAAGGATAGTTTGGAAATGCTTTTAAAAACACTGAAAACAAGCTGAAAATAGGTTGATAGTCTTGTGAGAAAGACTGATTAACAAATTCCATTATTTGTCCAGCTCTGCCATTCACTACTGATTTAAGTGTAATGTAATTAACGTTGTTCGTTCACTACTGATTTAAGTGTAATGTAATTAACGTTGTTCGTTCACTACTGATTTAAGTGTAATGTAATTAACGTTGTTCGTTCACTACTGATTTAAGTGTAGTGTAATTAATGTTGTTCGTTCACTACTGATTTAAGTGTAATGTAATTAACGTTGTTCGTTCACTACTGATTTAAGTGTAATGTAATTAACGTTGTTCGTTCACTACTGATTTAAGTGTAGTGTAATTAATGTTGT
>NW_013667141.1:182868-189194 GCF_000517525.1 Limulus polyphemus
AATGTTGTTCGTTCACTACTGATTTAAGTGTAATGTAATTAACGTTGTTCGTTCACTACTGATTTAAGTGTAATGTAATTAACGTTGTTCGTTCACTACTGATTTAAGTGTAATGTAATTACATAACACGATGCTGTTGCTGCATTTAATATGTTTGCATCATCAATTTGAAACTGAATTTATATATATATTGTATGTTACCATAGGACAAGTAACCCCATTGTTTATGTAACATACTCTTTTTTTTTGAACAGGTGGCAACTAATACAGAAACAAGTAAAAACGTTGGCAATGCTATCCTATATGAAACTGTGCTATCTATCATGGATATCAAATCGGAGAGTGGACTTAGGGTAAGGAAACAAGTTTGACAGAGTAGAAGAACTTGTAGATAAGTTTATAACAAACTGATATTGAGGAACTAAAAGAATAGATACAATACAAAATTAACCATCTAAAGCTTACACTGTAGATGTAAGGTTTAACAGATGTTGATAATAAGAAGTATAACGAGGTACGAGACTGGAGTATACCAGCTTACGAAGCCAGTCAAAATACTGATATAACTACTTGTATTACCCAGTCAACTTTAAAAATGTTCAAATATTCATAGTATACAAACAATCAATTTAATTCATCACTTTCAGATATTGTTTGACTTTATAAATCTATTTAGATGTTTCCGAGGTGCTATAAGGTTTATTTACTAAAAACATTACTTGTCATTCTGATATATTGTAATTGTTTTTTTCATTGTGATTGGTAAATCTCGTGTTGTTGGAGACATCTAAATAACTAGTTTCATTATTTAAATTGGTTTTAAATTACTAGGATGTTTTAATGACAAGAGGTGGCTAAGAGCTTGGCTCCAGTTTTGGTCTGGATAATGGATACATTATAGTGAATAATTCAGTTTAGAAGGGTTTGGTATGTTTTTGAATTTTCCAGTTAAGATATTTGTATAGAGTTTTTGTAAGTTTATATAATTTAAAGTGTGCTCAATAAATATTTTTACATACATTAGCAAAAGATGGAGTAGTCAGTTCTTTTTTCTTTCTTTTATCAGGTGTTATATAATATTCATAGAATTTGTTTAAAAAAGAAAAATTATGAAGTATTTAAGGAAAGTCTGATTTATGGTTTTGTGCCTTTTGATGAATGAACTCATACTGAGATAATTTACCTTCAGTTTAAAAGTTAAAATTTTGTAAAGTAAGCCAGATATTGGTATTACAGAAACTTTGTGTGTAGAAGTAAAAATAATATAACAATGACAGATAAAATTCGTTATTTATTTTATTTGTACCTCTTATACAGGTTTTAGGTGTGAATATCCTTGGTCGATTTCTTCTGAATACCGACAAGAATATCAGGTAAATCGGTTTCCTGTGTACCATGTCGAACCATTTAGCTTTTCTTACACGTCAGTTCCCGTAAAACGGTGACGGTACACGTCGTAAACAATCTTGTGTGGTGTAAGAAGATCAAGTGATCACTGAAGTATAAGTGTATTTTACAAATAAAGCTAGTTGAACATGTATGAAAACTGCTTGGGATAGTTCCAGTTGCAGTTTAAATATGTCTTTTCTAACATATAATTAATGAACTCAGGGTTAACTTTATGGATTATATGGAACTCTTCTGTTTTACTTAGTGATTACGTAGTTTGAACCTGAGGGATTAGCTGGACATACTGCATATTGCTGGAGAGAAGATTACACATTCACGTAGTTTAGTCCACCCGATAGACTATTTGTGTTTCAAACTGCATGAAATTGATAGTCTGTGTGTAAAGATACAAGTTATTTCAATGAGTTGTTAGATTGATAAAAAAATAAAATCTTAAAGATATAATACTACTACTTCTGATATTTTAGTGATTTCATATACCTGTAACGTAATGTATTTTATTAGATACGTTGCCCTAAATACGCTGCTGCGTACTGTGAATGCTGATTACAATGCTGTCCAACGACATCGGAACACTATAGTAGAGTGTCTTAAAGATCCAGATGTGTCTCTGAGAAGGTAAGGGAAGTATATCTGGTTGTATCATTGAGAAGGTAAGGGAAGTATATCTGGTTGTATCATTGAGAAGGTAAGGGAAGTATATCTGGTTGTGTCACTGAGAAGGTAAGGGAAGTATATCTGGTTGTATCATTGAGAAGTGCAGTTTTCACAAGTATGATTATTTGAATGTTCTACAAAGAAAAGAACTTAACATGAACGTGTTATAAGAAAGAATCTTAGTTTCAGGGTAAAACTATTGTTATAATACATTTTTATACTTAAATATTATCCTGTGTTTCACATTGGGTGTCTTTAATAATTTTAGTTTTCAGTGCTTCTTTTGTTTCTATAGTTATAATTCATTGGCTAGTTTCTAGGTATGGGTGTAGCCAAGTGGTTAGTGGGCCAGGCTGTAGATTGGAATGTCCAAGAATCGAGCCATGATGCCATACTTTCAGAGTTCTGCCATTTTTCCCTGTCTCTAGTCGGCATTTCTAAATTGGGGGGTGGCTGTGTCTGAACCTTGGGACTGAATATTAAACTGAAAAGAACAAATACTATACTTGTGGTTTTATACGGCTCGAACAGGTTATGAAAATACCTGACATTAAATGTATTAGTAGTACTGGCATATCTGCATTTTTGTAAAAAATTAGTGTACTTATATGAATTTTTTTTAATTGAGTACAAAGTAAAATTAGTAATTACTGGAATTAAGAAAGATCCACAATTAAAATCTCAGAATTCTAGTTTTCAGAATTGTTTGTTGGTAGCTCGTAATAAAATCTTGTGATTCTACACATATATTGAAGTTGTTGTCATAATCGGATTAGTTTAATAAGTCACTCTGCTCCTCCTAACTATTCAACCATTACAATAAGTTATCAACAATTTTTCACTCTGTCATCGGTAGTTTTAAAAAGTGTTTGAAATCTTGTGAATAAAATAATGATACTACTTTTGAAAACAACGGTTTAAATTATTTGTAGACGAGCCATGGAGTTATGCTTTGCCCTTATAAATGGAAACAATATCCGAACAATGACTAAAGAACTTTTGACTTTCCTGGAAAAGGCTGATCCAGAATTCAAGTCCCAGTGTTCTTCAAAGTTATTTATCACTGCAGAAATGTAAGAAAGTTTAACTTTTTTATCTATGCTCCTTAAAAAATAGTTCCTGTATGCTAACAAATTTCACATTGAAAACAACAGTCCTGATAATAATAACTTTGTCTTTAGTGAAGGATTCAGATGTTTTCCAGAGAGAAGACAAAACAATAGATAATTTTGTCTTATCTGTGGTTCATTATTACACATCATGAAAGCAAATACTTAAATTTAGTTGGTCCTTTTGGTATTAAAAACATTTTTAAATGTATAATATTAATCCCTTGAAGATTTTTTGTTTTGTTTTGTTTTAATGCCCCAAACTTATTTTTACAGATCTCTGAGCAAACAAAACTTGTAGTGAAACACTGGAAAACGTTTTATTGTGATTTTTAATTTCTGTAAACAAATTCGTTAAGTTTCTAGAGGAGTGTAAGAGTATGTCTTAAATATTAAACTCCTTCGGAACGAAGGTTTACCAATTATCTCGCAGGAAATGCAGTTACACATTCTTCTTCGTGCCCTTTCATTGGTATATAATAAGAGAGAAAGTTATCTATCACTCTGAATGTTTTTTTTGTCAGTTTAACGAACCTTTGTTTTTAATATTTAGAAAGATTTCTGTAGTAAAAGAGGATTTTGAACATAATTTCTTTGATCCATCTACTCTCTCTCAATGTATTGTAATTATTAATATCACTTAAATAGAGATAATTTTAAATAGACATTGTGAATTTTCTATTGTAGGTATGCTCCCAGCAAGAGATGGCATATGGACACCATGATCAAGGTTTTGACAATTGTGAGTTTCTGATAAATTTCTTCCAAGTTTAGATTATGCTAGAATATACACTTCCAAATAAGATCCAAGTTTATGAATGGTTGTAATATTGGTTTTTGAAACTCTTTTTGTGTACGTGTTATGACTCTTATTCAGAATGATAATGATTGTTTCTTGAAGTTAGTAGGATTTTTAATGCTGTTTTATGTTGTTATATTGGTTAATAATAATTTACCAGTATTAGTAAGTCCATGTGTTGACAATAGTTTACCAGTACTAGTAAGTGATGTGTCAATAAGTTTACCAGTACCAGTAAGTCCATGTGTTAATAAATTTACCAGTACCAGTAAGTCCATGTGTTGACAATAGTTTACCAGTACCAGTAAGTCCATGTGTTAATAATAGTTTACCAGTATTAGTAAGTCCATGTGTTAATAATAGTTTACCAGTACCAGTAAATCCATGTGTTAATAATAGTTTACCAGTACTAGTAAGTGATGTGTCAATAAGTTTACCAGTACCAGTAAGTCCATATGTTAATAATAGTTTACCAGTACCAGTAAGTCCATATGTTAATAATAGTTTACCAGTACCAGTAAGTCATGTGTTAATAAGTTTACCAGTATTAGTAAGTTCATGTGTTGACAATAGTTTACCAGTATTAGTAAGTCCATGTGTTAATAATAGTTTACCAGTACTAGTAAGTGATGTGTCAATAAGTTTACCAGTACCAGTAAGTCCATATGACATTGTTTATAGGGTCCGTAATAACGTGTGAATCACACAATAAATGTCAACAAAATATCAATATTTTAATTGGTTCTTCAGAATCCTATTTACTTTACACAAGAAAAGTGATTTCACTCTGGTGTTTTGTCAGTTTTTATACTGAGTTATATAATAGGCAAAAACAAAAAAATTACCCAATATGATGCAATGTGTGAATTCCAACAATAGTGAACGGTAAGAAAGTCAATAACTTGAAGGTTCATAACCAGTTTTTCAAAACTGGTAATTTCTGTTTCCTAAAAATATTATAATTTAGAGTTGTTGTTTTTTTATCAAACAGGCAGGGAACTATGTTCCTGACGACGTTGTTGGGAACCTGATTCAGATGATATCAGAGACGACACCACTTCATGCCTACACTACCCAGCAACTGTGGAACAACCTGACGGGGGAATTGGCCACTCGTCAGCCCCTGGTGCAGGTTGCCAATTGGTGTATTGGTGAATTTGGTGATCTGCTGAACTCATCTGACGGTGCTGATGCTGAACCCGCCAACGTAAGTTTGTTTTTGTGTGAAAAATCATTTCTTTTTGTCTTGTGCTTAACTGGTGTTTACTTTTTTATTTTTTAAACAGTTAGCTTAATTTATGAAATTTTTTTAAAATTATGTTGTGTTTCTTCCTCAAGCACAGTTAATACGTATTTATGTTTGAATATTTTGACTCGTCACGCCCGAGTGTAATGTCAAAGTAAGGGGGGATTTGTTCAGGATTTTGACAAGATGTAAAGATGACAGAAGTCTACACATCAGAGAACCTTATTACTTAAGTAATTAAAACCTCAAATTGATGAAGTAGGATTGTCCACGAAATTATTAATGAAATTGTGATAATATCCATCAGAATGTTTCTCGATGTAATTAAGAGGGTATTGTGTTTTTATGAAGAAGAGGAGATCAAGACTGCTAATCGCTTCTCAGTACTCGAGCAAGAGGGCAAAAGAAATGCAAGTCCAATCTAGCATCAACAACCTAATATTTTAGTATAAAAATAAAGAATCTAAGTAACTTAATATTGTAAACTCGTAATAATTCTAAATTAATTAGAATTTTTCTAAGATGTTAAAAAGAATATTAACTGAACCTTAAGTAAATAACAAAATACAGAGAGCTTATCTTTCAGTTGTCTTTAAGGGTCTGGTTACCACTTGTCTAAGGATTCCTGTGTTGACACGGAGTTGACTGTGTGTTTCTTTTATCTGTAATTACAGACAGCGAGTTTATTAAATTGTTGTTTACTAGGCCTAATTTGTCTACTTTATTACAAGTATTTTTCATAAGAACCATAACACATATTCATATTTTTTCTCTCTCTGTGATATCTTTAGCAGCTCCTAAAAGTTTTTGTTTCAAGAGGCAGGTTACCTAGGCTCAGTAGCTTTCCACAGAATGTTTTGTTTAACCCTATCACAATGGGTCCCGTGTCAAGGGCCATGTCATTGCATTCAAAATTTTAATTAACAACTATTTTATGAATTTATGTCAATAAGTTTGGTATGAAATTGTAGATTATAACTCAAATTTTAGTATTATACATTATTTAATTTCTTAATTTAACAATAAATATTAAAAAAACAGCTGAACATCGAGTTTTGTGTGTCACTTGGCACAGTGAACGCAGCACTTGTTCAAATTAGATGTT
>NW_013667141.1:190102-195148 GCF_000517525.1 Limulus polyphemus
TACATTGTATGTTAACTCTAGTTTCAGTACATTGTATGTTAACTCTAGTTTCAGTACATTGTATGTTAACTCTAGTTTCAGTACATTGTATGTTAGCTCTAGTTTCAGTACATTGTATGTTAGCTCTAGTTTCAGTACATTGTAAGTTAGCTCTAGTTTCAGTACATTGTAAGTTAACTCTAGTTTCAGTACATTGTAAGTTAGCTCTAGTTTCAGTACATTGTATGTTAACTCTAGTTTCAGTACATTGTATGTTAACTCTAGTTTCAGTACATTGTAAGTTAGCTCTAGTTTCAGTACATTGTAAGTTGCTTGATGATCCAGTCAACCCGTGACTGTTAGGTAAGTCCTTCTAGAAAGGTACTTGTATTCATTTTTTTTATTACTGTAAGCAAGTTCAGATAATTATTCGTGATTTTATCTGTAATTCGAAAGTCTAAATGTTTTTGTTGCCTTTTAAACAACATATTTGGTGTTTATGATGAAAATGTTTTATTCAACACTCATTAGAAATAGTGCTAATTGATTTGTTTGTACTCCTTCTTTTGGGCTGTTCATAATAACTGTTGTTTTTATTCCTAGAAAGGAATTTAGAGAAAATGAGGTGTGTTTTATCCACTGATTTATCTTTTTTTTTTCCACATTAGAAGGATAAAAAAATTGATTGATATATATGGTGGGAACATAAATATTGAAATTCAGCAAAGAGCAGTGGAGTTTTCTGCACTCGTTACAAAACACAATCATCTGAGGTAAGTTGCAGCTCGTATCTTTCCGAGTTTCCTTCCTATTTTTAAAACTTGTATGTCTAATTTTATCTCTGTGTTATGTAATTCTGTTTGATCTACACCACTTTGTTTGTCTATTTTTTACAAAAATAAAGGTTTTGAATAAAAGTAAGCTGATAAGTTGGACTTTCTTCTGGGTAGGCCTAGTCTTCTTGAGCGAATGCCTGCTATGGAAAGCAAAAATCCCAGTGGTTCGGCCCTCCAGAATGGTCAGGCTACGGAAGATGAGTTATTAGGGGACTCGACAAGTAAAGACGGCCCTCATGAATCTCTAACTTCCACATCAGATTCTGTATGTTATTTCCTCCTATAAGCTAAATAGTAACATTTAAAATGAATATTACAATTACCATATATACCTCTATTACTTTATATTACTTAATTTAATTTGTTTAACGTATCTGGCTAACTATGTTTTAGAAACCTACCTAATATTAAAGAAAAAAATTTTGCTTGTTTTTTTTTCCCCCTTTCCAGTCGATGTTTCTCGACTTACTAGGAGGTACATCAGATATTCAGGCCACTTCTTCAGAAGTAATCAAACCTACCGCTCCTTTATCTGTTAGTTCAGACTTGTTAGACTTGTTAGGTGGTTTGGATTCTTCCACACAAGGTAGGGTACCAACATCAAATCTCAGAATACTTACCTATAGGAGTAAAATTAACTCAAAAACACTTGTAGTTATTATATTTTATCTTTTTGTCCAGTGTAAAGCCTTTATTTCTTTGGAAACAATAATATCATGTAATATGAAGACATCAAAGAGTGCTCTTCTCCGTCAATTTTCAAAGTATGTGTTACTATGAAATCAAGTCATGTAATATACTTGTTTAAACCAAAGTGTTCAAACTACCCAAATGATGTTATTGTGATGTTTTACAGTTGCTCCATCCCCAGGATGTGATCCGTGTGTCCCAGAACTCATAATGGATGGGTTGGTAACACCGGAAGAACAAAAGCAAAGTATGTTCTGACTTGGTATTAAACTCATCATGGAAAAGTTAGTCTTTTCCCACTAGAAAAAATGGAAAGCAAATCCTGTAAAAACATTTAATTTTCACACAACTTCTAATTAGCTGACTGAATAACAAGGAATGTTCTTTAAACTAATTTAATTTGTGATAGAACTCCATGTTTGGATGAGATATTGACAAATACAGTGTAAAATATGCAAAAATACTTTTAGCTCTCTTGCTGTGGACTTGGTCAAATCGACCGACTTTGTGACCCCAAATTGATTTTTGTAGTTTCTATACTATAACTTCTAACATGTTTTGTGTATCTTCATGAAATTAGGCTTTCAGTAACAGACATTTGTAGCAAAAAATTTGAATTTTTAATGAAGTATTTTCACTAAAAATTTCTCAATGAACATATAGAGTCAAAGTGTTTGACTGCTTCGAGTGCAAAGTGATTTTCATGGTAAGATTAAAAATACTTTTTTCGTCTAAAAATTCTCTAAAATCTCCTAAATATATTTCAAACTTTTTTCAGTAAAACTATGTTTTACCTGTTATTTTCTCTACCCTAACTCTATGAAGTTAGTCTGTTTGACTGACCTTGTAATCACCAAAAAAAAAAAAGTTTGAAATAAATCTAAATTAACCTTTTTTTCTTTCTAGAATGACTTCAAATTGTAACATAGAACTACATTTGTTTATCCTAAGTAGCTTTAAATTTGTAACAGTATACATCTATTTATACTTATATTTTATTGTTTTATTGCCCTATGAACCATGTCTAAATAATTTTCCCACAATAAAATTTGTAAATCACTTGGGGAATGTTTAGTTCACATTACCCTATTGGATTACATAACACATGGGCTACTGGTGAGGTGCTCACAAGCATACCTTTTGAAAATTTATTATTAATATTTATTTTATTTAATCTAACCTAAAAAGTTAGTTACTTTTGTAATGATAAATAAAGATTACTCATGAAAAACAAGAAATAAAGTACTTACCTGGGCCTTCTTTTTTTTGCTTTCAACTGTTGATGACACTTAACCCTACTTTTTATAGTTATGGTACTATTATTTTTTATTTAATTAAATAATGCACAAAAGAACACAGTATAATAATATGTAAAAAGCAGGCAATGTCCCATATCTTTCACAACTTTTTGTGCTTTCTAACTATGTGACAAGAGTTGTGAAAAATTCAACTAAGCTCGTAGATGCGATTCCTGTGGGAATAAAGTTTGAAATAAAAGCAAAATTGACAATTCCTTGTACAGAAAACAAAATATATTGTGTGATTTGATAGATCAAACCTTGGCTTTCTATTGGTTATAATTAATAGCATTAAATATCAGAGAGAACTATTATCAATTTCTGAAAGAGGATGTGACGAGTGGGAGTGGCAAGAGAGATCTAATTTTCTATTTTATGGCTCCTTAACTAAATAAGATTGAAGGCTCTAAAATTATGCTTTTCCTGAGCTATGACAACATTATAATGAGTAATTTATGTTCAATATCATACTTTATGGAGGGGTAGTAACTAAATTAGAGAAGAGGGGGATACTTAGAGAGCAAATGTCACAATTCTCATACTTGGGTAAATTCTTTTTTTTTTATATTGTGTTATGAAATCAAGAACTTGAAACTTGAAAAAGATGCCCATAGTGAAAGCGTTGTTGTTGTTGTTTTTTGTGGGTCTGATTATGGATGGGTGAGGTGTTTGTATAATGAAAAACACAATGTGAAATATGTAAAAATGTTCGAGGGGCTAATAGTGGATGAGTAGTTGTTTCACAAGAACAAAATCAAAGTAAACTTTGGAAAAAATGCTAAAAATCCAGGTCTAGAAGTAACATTGATTTGTGAATACATAGTAAGAGATTTCTAATTACTTGCCCACAGCCATTCCGTCTCTCACAGCATTTGAAAAGAATGGACTGAAGTTAGATTTTTCATTTGAAAAACCAGTCGACAATCCTCAGATGATCATCATTTTATTGTCAGCCACCAATCAAACTCCCACGCCAATGACAGATTTCCTTTTTCAGGCTGCAGTTCCAAAAGTGAGTAGAAAATATAAAGTTAAGGTAAAGTTACTACATTTATTACTGGGTTTGATTTAAGGTAAAGTTACTACATTTGTTACTGGGTTTCAGCGAAGGTAAAGTTACTACACTTGTTACTGGGTTTCAGCTGAGGTAAAGTTACTACATTTGTTACTGGGTTTGAGCTAAGGTAAAGTTACTACACTTGTTACTGGGTTTCAGCTGAGGTAAAGTTACTACACTTGTTACTGGGTTTCAGCTGAGGTAAAGTTACTACACTTGTTGCTGTATAAGGTAAAGTTACTACATTTGTTTCTGGTCTTAAAAGTTTTACAGTTGAGGATTGGTTAAGTATTAAAAGTTTTACAGTTGAGGATTGGTTAAGTATTAAAAGTTTTACAGTTGAGGATTGGTTAAGTATTAAAAGTTTTACAGTTGAGGATTGGTTAAGTATTAAAAGTTTTACATTGGGGATTGGTTAAGTATTAAAAGTTTTACAGTTGGGGATTGGTTAAGTATTAAAAGTTTTACAGTTGGGGATTGGTTAAGTATTCAATGTATGTGAGTGTGTGTGTGTTTAAGACCAGGATGTCAACATCACCCATCTTCTGTTTGTTACGTATGGTTTGATTGGTTAAGTATTCAATGTATGTGAGTGTGTGTGTGTTTAAGACCAGGATGTCAACATCGCCCATCTTCTGTTCGTTACGTATGGTTTGATGGTATTGTTACCAGAAGTACTCTATACCTCTATTAATTTTTATATTTTCTCACCAGACATTCCAACTGCAGCTGCTTCCACCTTCGGGTAATGTGATTCCTCCTTCTACAGATAAAGGTGTGACACAAACTATCAAAGTCATTAATCCAAATAAGGTGTGTATACAGATTGTTAACCTTGCTGTCGAAGTCATTAATCCAGATAAGGTGTATATACAGATTGTTAACCTTGTTGTCCATGTCATTAATCCAGATAAGGTTTATATATACAGATTGTTAACCTTGCTGTCGAAGTCATTAATCCAGATAAGGTGTATATACAGATTGTTAACCTTGTTGTCCATGTCATTAATCCAGATAAGGTTTATATATACAGATTGTTAACCTTGATGTCGAAGTCATTAATCCAGATAAGGTGTGTATACAGATTGTTAACCTTGCTGTCGAAGTCATTAATCCAGATAAGGTGTATATACAGATTGTTAACCTTGTTGTCCATGTCATTAATCCAGATAAGGTTTATATATAC
>NW_013667141.1:195907-207091 GCF_000517525.1 Limulus polyphemus
CATGATAGAAAAAAAATGAATATTATTTTCAAAATCTGTGTAGCTGAATTATGTAAAGAATCCATTATTAACACCAAAATAACTTTTATAAAGTTTAAATTGGAGTAACTTAGCATCACGTTGTACATATACTTACAGGTTCGGCTCAGTTTTTCCTGACTTTTCCAGTTTTATGGCCGCCCTGAAATAGATATGTAGTCATAGTTTGTCATTGATTTTGCTGTATCTAGGTCACACAATTTTAAGAATATATTTAAGAAAAACAAAATTGACGTTTATTATATTTAATCACTAACAGAACATTCACGTTTTACTTTCAACTTTCAATATCTAGCTCCAACTTCTCAAACGTTAACCCCTATTGTTCTCAAAACCCCCCCCACCTTCCTCAGAAATCCACTTCTCAAGACGTGTCTGTTATTAACCCCTATTGTTCTCTCAATCCATGACTTTCAGCGGGCGGTCAGTTTTTGTTTCTCGGAAAAGTTTTTTTTTAACTAAACCAATTATTGACTGTAACTTTCAGTACCGTGTTAGTTGCCACAAAGATTAGGGCTTAGATGGCTAACTTCGACACTCAGACGTAGCCGAGTATTACCAGGTAGCCCAATAACCAGTTGGGTACCAATGCATGCCTAATAAATAAAACAACCACAACGAACTGATCGTTAACTGCACACAGACCAGCTTGGAAGATTTCAAAAGTTTTTACTATGTCAAAATATAATTATAGAAACGCATGGGTTTAATAAACATAAACCAGTTGAGAAGCTCTTGCTAAATTTTTGAATAATATGAATTGATATCCAGATTGATAAATTTTTCTCTATTTTTTGTAGTCTCAGTTAAGGATGAGAATAAGAATATCGTATAATATCAGTGGATCGGCCGTTCAAGAACAGACTGAAGTGAACACCTTTCCATCAGTGATCTGGGAATGAGTTGGTCAAGTACTTACTGATGTACGTATAAGTAAAATAAAGCATGAAATTCTAATAATAAGAATTAATTTAAATAACAAAAAAATTGAATATTTATTAGCTAATATTGAAAGTTACGAGAATTTACTTGCAGTGAACGGTTTCTTCACTGAATAAGTAAACAAATAATGAAAATAAAGGTTAAATATGTTCTAGCAGTAAATAAGAAGTTTGATTATGATGTAAAAACATTTAACCTGTAGTGTGATTTCAATATATTTTAGGGCATCCCATAGAATCAGTACATAAAAAAGGAATATAATTTCAGTATATTAATAGGACATCATCTAGATTTGGTAGGCTGAAAGGGAATACGATTTTTTTATGTCTCCAGAGGGCATAATGTATAGATTTGGTAGGCAGAAAGGATGTACGATTTTTTTATGTCTCCAGAGGGCATGATGTATAGATTTGGTAGGCAGAAAGGATGTACGATTTTTTTTTATGTATTTAGAGCATATGATCTAAAGCAGCATTTCTGAACCCTTCTGATGCCAGAAACTGGCTCAATAAACTGTTGCAGGTCATTGAAATGCAAGTACAACGAAAAAAACCATTACAATTTACATATCATTATTCTGTCAGTTTTCTTGAAATGTACCAGCAAGTTGGTTATGATGGGCTGACACCAGTCTGTGGACAGGTGATTGAGGAACACTGATTATGATGTTCATAAGACAGATTGTCTGTGTTATTTTTTTTAGTATATTAACCCTTTCTGCAACAGGTGCCCCTTTAAATGCTTCCCTGTGTTACATTCAAAATGTAATTAAACACCTTTACTATAAATGTACGTGAATGAAATTAATATTATAATGTATGATATGATTTGAAGTTTTATATTATCAGAGTTTTAAGTTCTTTATTTCAAAATAAACCTTTAAAAAAAACTACTTAAAACTTCAGCTGTATTGTCACATGACAAATGAGCTATAAAATGTCTGTATTTTGGCTCTTCAGTAATTCAATGACTGTTGAGTAGAGGTAATCTAGACAATAAGATGCTTACATATAACCTTTAGACTCATTCATTTTAAAGTTCCCTGAATGAATACAGTTGAAACAATAAGTAATTGTTTTCAACCCCTAACAACTGCCAAGCCCACCTTCAACAGATTTGTTTGAGCTTTGTAGCCTACATGTAGAGGTTACATATGCGTGTATATGTTTATTTTAAAGAGTTAATTTTACACTATAATCCAACAACGGTTATTTTGAAATTGGCATGCAGTTTTTATCATGGAGTACATGTAACGTGGAACACACAGAGTTACCATAAATATCTCTTCCATGGTCGAGTGGATGGTAACCACATCCGCCTGTGCTGAGAGGGTTAAGAGGATATAGTCCAGAGTTTTGTGAGAGAGAAAGGAAAATATTTTTTTTAAATAATACTAAGAGGATATGATTTGAGATTCAGTAGACAGGAAGCCTGACTTTTAAAAGCTTCTATTTTCCCTTATTTTCAGGTCAATATTCAGAGGAAAAGGAATGTATTGATATTGAGGAGTCCATTATTACGTTGGGAAAACTGACTAACGTGATCAGAACATCTAAGTTGTATGTTTTCCATCATATACCATTAAGAAATAAACTCGTATTAGCAGTATGTGTTACTGCTGCCACTTCGTATGACGTGGATTTCTTCCCGTCGCCGGTCGTGACTGATAAAATGTTCTAACTTTCCTCAACAGTCATATTTTCAAACAAGATAAGGATAACCTTACGCCACAAGTGAACGTTTTCATTAAACCTTTCATCCGTCAGCTTAGTACCTCTCTAAACAAAAGTAATATTTAGTCTACCGGAAAGTGTGAAAGAAATTGGGAGTTGATCTCGTGACTAAACGCATGTCAGATTGCCATAAGTTTATTCGAAGTGTAACGTGTTGCCATATTTTGATCTAATTAATGTAAGATAATAAAATAATTTAGTAAAGGACACGCTACTTTTAAATGGTTATTTTTTTTTTTATTTAGGATTTATTGATTTTGATGTTGATTGGTTATTAAAGTTTTGTTCTAAGTGATTTAAAAATTAGAAAATAATATGAAAATTTTTTAATTGGAGAATTTTATATTATTTAGTGAGCTAGTATTTAAGAAAAAGGTATAAATATTAAACGGTTTGCTAATTTTTTTATACCATCATTGTATAATACTGTAGCTGATTCAAGTTTCCAGACTGTAGTCGTAGACTTTATTTCCTCTTTAATTAGAAATCTTGTATTATATTAGATGAAGTAGAAGTTTAGGAAATAGGAATAAAAAATTAAGTTTTTTTTTGTTCCCACCACCTTTTTTTTTCTCTTCCACATAATCTTGTATTACTGTATCCAAAATTTATTTTTCAGTTTTTGTTATTATACTTAAAATTGTTAAACTTCAAAATTTTATCAACCACTATCTTAAATTGTTGCCCCCAAAAAAATTATTTCGGCTTCTTTGCCGTCTTATGTTTGTCATTTCCAATTTGTAGAGAACTCTTTTCATAGATAAACAGAATTAAGTTTAATGTAATGTAGGCCTCAACTATCATTCCTTCCAGCAAATTGATTAACGTAAGGAAGAGAAATATAAGGTAGAATTTGTTTTAAAGAAAATATCTGCATTAGGAAATGGTCGAAACTGATTAACTTATTTCAGTCCTAAAGCCATCAGTTGTTTTTTTTTCTGTAATGAAAAAGGATAAGTTAGAATAGTGTGTCATTTGTTTTTTAAGAGCTCGTTTATTGTTAAACTGTAAGAAGATTGTTGTTCGGCCCAGGTTTATTTGGGGTTAAAGATCCCCAAAAATAATTGAATAGAGAAAGGAAATAGGTTCTTCCATGGACAAAGCAGGTTATATTAAAAGTGTTTAAAATTTACTTGTAGTCTATAGACGAATAAATGTAAAGTATCTGAAAAAATTAAAATTTATTAGTGGTGTGAGGATTCATTCATTTATTAGTGAGTTTTTAGTTTCAGGCTAGAAGCTTTCCTCTGTTAAAGGATTCCGTTTACTGCTGTAGTGTGTTTTTGTCGTGAACAAGTCAGTAAAATAATTCTGTAGTGCTTAAAGTATCGGGTGTCATAACACAAAACTACAACTCATTTTCTTTGGGAACTCGCCCGAAGTTCTTGGGTAAACTTTGAAAACAATTTTCAATCTTTTTTGGTACAGTAGCAGAATATATTGGAAGTTTACCACTATTAAAGTTTTCATGTCTTAGTTAGACCAGCATGATGTAACTATCAGTGTTTCATTGGTCAGTCTTTCATTTCTACTGACCACAATTGAATATTTTGATATAAATTTGTTTATGTACAAAACATATGGTGCTTATCTCTGTCTAGAGTCAATGTAAACTATTTCCTCAGTTAAACATATGAAAAATCTGTGTCGGTCATTTACCGATAGACCTTCCATTTATTTACACTTTATCTCACCAGTTATCAACTACTGTTTATCTTGTTTATCTTTCAACTTTGTAGGCTTCTCGACAACTAAAAAAGTTTGTATTTTAAGTAACACCCTAATCTTACAAATGCGATATGAATATTTTCACTCATGGTTTACAACCAAGTGTTTTTATTAGTCAGAGCATCACCATAAACAGTATAACAGAATGTCTGGTTGCAAACGTCATGACTTACATATAGTGTTGTTAATTGAATTGTATTGGTAGAAGAAGCTTGTTACAGTTTGAGAATCTGACGAGGACAGGATTATGTTATTACATATAATGTTGTTAACTGAATTGTATTGGTAGAAGAAGCTTGTTACAGTTTTAGATCTGACGAGGACAGGATTATGTTATTACATATAGTGTTGTTAATTAACAGGATTGTTATTTTTTGAAGTTTAGATAAACAATTAATTTTATAAACTTCACTAGAGTTATTCAGCTTTCATGCATGAAGAAAATAAAGCATGTTAAAAATGATTGAAATGTTAGCTCAGTAGGCACTTGTGTTTTGTTTAAGCTACCTCAAGGAAAACCACCAAAACCATTTATTTATTATGTGTTTCAATGTAATAATAAAATACCTAATATGATGAAAGAGGTTCATTTTATTAGGTCAAACAACTTTAGTAAAACTTAACCTAATAATTAAAGCTTCGAATTCGGAATGAAAAAGTTTTATATTTTATTAATTATAGATTCATGGCTATTGTTTCTTGCTTATTGGAGCTGTAATTAATAAAATATAAAACGTTATGGTTTGGAAACCATTAGGTTAGGTGATGGCAGTACTTATTTTAAGCTAACCTGAAACCCAACTTAAAAAATAGACTCCCGTTAATATAGAAGTAACAAAGGCCCCCCCTCCCCTCAAGTTTTGAAATCTTAACGATTTATAAGGGAAGTTGACTCCCCCTACGGTATTTTGAACCCTGTTTATATATTAGGTATTGAAATGTATTTCCATCATATAAAAACGTATATTTATATATTCATAGTCATAAAATTGATCCCATACTCCGTTTAAATCGTAATTTAAAATCTTAATCCTTTAATTGCCAACAAAGGTTTTTTTTTTTTTTTTTATGGTCTAAGTATAGCATTAACATTATGGCAAAATAATGCGAAAATATTATTATAATGTTTAGGCCTAAGTACAAATTATGAATTCTGATTAATAAGTTATTGTACAGGATCACATACGAAAGTTGTAATGGTTGTCCAACGAGACCCAAAACTCGAATAGTTAACTGTACTTCTTCAGGAGAATGAAGGGTTACGTTTAATGAATGTGATGAAATATATAGGCACGGATATCGACGTCACGTAAACCGGATGTTCAGTATGAATTGGCCTTGAGAACTAGCCAATCATAACCTAGAGTTGTTGGTGTCAGGTTTAGTTTGTGCCAAAGAGGTGTGTGTGTGTGTGTATAGTAGATAAAAGACTTCAGTGTGATAATAGTTATAAGAAATTTTAGCCAGTTTTTATGAAGATAAAGTTAAAATAGAAATAAAATAACAGCAAAAGGCGGAGGGAAAAATGTAAATTAATAATGTAACGCAATATATATGAAACAATACCAATATAGGTAAATTAAAGCATGAATAATATCAATAATGTATAGTAAGTTTAATTATGAATTTAGTTTTGAAAACCTTTTCAGTGACATACGAAGGTCAACAATCCCGGGATCGAGATTGATGTCATTTGGCGGTACAGTATTTAATAGTGCTATCCAGTAATCTTCTTTAATTTCCCTGTTTCTGTTAGATGTAACATTTGTCTCTATACCCGTCTGTTTAATGTATTCAAGAGAGTGTCCAGGCATGTTAAGGTGTTTTGCGACCGGAAGTTCTTTGTTTGTTTTTATTGTTGATTTATGGATATTAAAACGTTCCCGTATAGTCGTTTTGGTTTGACCTATATATATATATATATTGGAAGTTACGTTTTCAGCATTCAGTTAAGACAACAACATTTTTTTTGTAGAGCAGGTTATGGATTTAGTGATTTCGAACTGACTTTGGTTGTCTCTGTAGGAAAATTTGTTATTATTAAAACATCTTTCTACAACTTATCTCTAAAAACAGAAATAGGCAGATGTTCCAGGAGGAAGGAAAATCAGCGAATAACCCTGGAAATTACAGTTCCATAAATCTGACATCTAGGAAAATTAGTTTAAAACAAAAATCATTAATAGTAGACCCATAAATTACCTTGAAACTAAATCAGTACTCCCGGAAATACAAAATGGGTTCCGAAAAGTAAGACAAACAACAGATCATCTCATAAGATTAACGGAAGAAATAATAAACGGCTTTATTAAAAAACATGCTTCCTAGATGTTAAAAAGGCATTCGATTGAAGTATGACACAACGGACTCGGATACAAACTGTCCAAATTGGGACTCCTCATAGAAATTATTAGTTGGGTTTCTAACTTCCTGGAAAATAGGAGCTTCAGAGTGAATGTTGAGGGCATCTACTCGGAATGCTGCACTCCGGAGGCGGGTGTCCCTCGAGGAGGAGTAAATAGCCCTACACTGTTTATCATGTATGTCAGCGACATGCCTCTCAAAGACCCAAACCACACTTTTTGCTCACAGTTCGCAGATGATGTTGCAATCTGGAAGAGTGCCCCAAACCCAACAACAGCAACATACAATATAGTGTAATAAGTTTAGAATTAAATGTGTACAAAACACAAGTCATATTAATACCACAGTTATATCTAGACGGGACTCTCTTACAGGTAGCAACATCAGCAAAATTCTTAGGGATTACATTTGACTCAAAATTAAACTGGATACTACACATTAATAACACAAAAACCAGAATTTGGAAAAGAGCGAGTTACTTTAGGAGCCTCACTGGCAACAAACAAGGACCTTCACCAGATTAAATATTAAAAATTTACAGAACATACATAAGACCAGTCTTAGAATATGTCTCTATAACATGGATAAATGTATCAAAAACACGCATCAACAAACTACAGCAAATACAAAACTATATTTTAACGACAGCATATAGAGAGTCACACGATCAACAAACTCAGTATTTCTACACAACTATTCAAACATGCCAATACTATCAGACAGACTCCTGGATAACTGGCTTCAATATTATAAGAAAAATATTAATAAATATGAACCGATGATCAAACTAGAGAGTTATATAATACACGATGAACCAAATCCTAAGTACCTCTCCCCTCTGAACATCATAAATAATAATCTTACATGCCAAACAGTGCTAGGCTAACTGAATCCTAGACACAACGTAGCTCTATTTTAAAATAGAATGATGTATATATGACTGCTAAGTGGAACTGTATTGTGAACAAAAACTTATAGCGCGATCATACATAAGACAAGCTTGTAAAAATATACGAGTTCATATTACCCCATGAATTAGATATGGCGCGAAAAGGCTGCTAATTTAAACTGCCGACAATGGACAAAATTTAACATACTGTGAGTGGTGCAACAACAATGTAACAAGGGTTATTACCTGGGATTCAGTAACAGTGCAAACAAAATAACAATTCCAGAGGGGGGGGAGGTCTATGCTGAACTCGACCCTCCCTGGACCGAATTCCGAAGAAGAAGCAAGTTTGTCCATTTCCTGCAGGAACTTACTAGTTTGGCAAAACTTGCTATTACAAGAACGACTTCCACCTGGTGTCGATTTAAAGTTGACTTTAGCGTGAACCAAGTGCGAATTCAAAGTTTTTTTAATTTTTTTCTAAAAGAAACGATAGGAACTTCTGTAATAAAGGATTGGGGTCGATAATTAAGTTGAATAAGTGTAAGTATTAGTTCAGCTAATTCTGTAATAATTTGAGTGTTGGATTTGTCTAGTTTTAGCCGTGAAGACTAGGGCTTTTAGGCCTTCGTCGTGGGGAATGTTTGTGTAGAGAGAAGAAACATCCATAGTACAGAGAATAGTGTTTGCAGGAAGGTTGTCGTTAATGTCAGAAATCATGTTCAGAATATCCCTTCGAAGTGATATAATATTTTTCATCAAAGTTGTATCGTTTCCTTCTTTGGTGTTTCTGAGAAAGAAAGAGAACTGGAGGTCTTACAATTAATTTTGCTTTAAAATACACACTTTATGGGTTATTCTAAAAATATTAATTTTTCGTCAAAATCACAAAGGCTATATATATATATACCCTTGGTAATTTTCGAGAATTGTATTTTTCATATTATTGGTCTAGAAACATACACTTGATGTACGCTTTTCATCAAAACTCGAAATACTAATCTCTCTATCTGTTGTGTACATTTTGGATTTCTTCCATTTTTCTACACTTGTCAACAAAATAAATTTACCACAACGATAATCTTGATAAGAGAAAATTGCCATATTTAGTTTTGTAACCGATATTAAAGTCGTAATATCGAGAATTGGAGATTTAGCACTGAAATTTGGGTTTAGAAACGCTCTTTCTGTTTGTCTCAAATAAATTATTTTTTCCATCAAAACTACAAAGGATTTTGGAATTTTTTCAAAAATTTCGTGAAAATTATTGTTTTGATTTTATTGGATTTATCCGGGTGATCGATAATGTATATACAGTTATATACTAGGTCCTTGAGGGTTTTTCCGAGAAGAACACACCACGTCTGCTTAAAACCATGTGCACCCAATCATCTGTTATTATAATATGTACTGTGCTTGTTGTGTCCCAGCTGAGCTCTCGATTGAGCGAAACGCTTCGTGGGCAATGGACATGGCGGACGCAGTGTGGTTTGAATATCGTTATACACTCTTCTTGTGTACCAATATAAGAGCCGGTATTTCGAACAGTACAAGCGAATGAGGATGTCAACCCATTCCTCCTTGACGGGCTGCCAGTCCATCGTAAGTTAACAGCTTGGTAAATTGGAATAAGCCTTACTCAAGGATCATGACGAGGGCCAGTCTCTAACTCGAAACCTTCCGTCTACGAGTCCAAAGAGCGAAGCCACTAAAAGTGTAATACACCTAATACTGACGTCTTAGGGCATGTTTAATTATTACTTTTTTTTTTGTAAACTAATTTCTTGGCAAAAGATAATTGTTTATAAATGAAATTCCATAAATCAAATGATCCTAGGCTTTCGATTAAATTATATGGAGATGCATAGTAGTAGAGTAAGTTTCGAATATCACCGACGGGTGGCGATAGTAACTTAATATTACGAGCATGTTTGTTACGCCCCCCAGTGGCACAGCGGTATGTCTGCGGACTTGTAACTCAAGAATCCGGGTTTCGATACCCGTAGTGGGCAGAGCGCAGATAGCTCATTGTGTAGCTTCGCGTTTAACAACAAACAAACAAAATTCTTACTGGCTGCCCCCCTAATGGCACAGCGGTGTGTCTGCGGACTTACGACGCTAGAATCTAGGTTTCGATACCTGTGTAGCTTTTTGCTTGACTTCAAACAATGTTTGTTACATTCAAACACTGAAGGCTGGCGAAATATTAGAAACGAACAATTGTAAAATTTTATAAAAATCAGGTGTTTTTTCTTCCACATTCATCATAAATTTTCCATTTCGGATTCAAAAGCAGAGGCGTGTAAAAATGGATCTGAAATGCTTTTTTCTCCAACTAAACACTGCCCCAAAAGTCATTTCGTTCAATATAATATGTTTGTTGTAGTAATTCAATTATACATAAGATGTTTATTGCGTCCTCGAGTAGGATGAACATCAGGTATTCCCATTTTTATCTTATTCGCTTGATAAAATTCAAAATACTAATTACTGTAATATAACAAATCTTAAGGAATTATTTCATTAGTATATCTAAATATAAATGTATTTATAAAATAGTACATTAACTTGCCTAAAAATATATGCCTCTGTATGCTAATAAACCGACATTTACCAAGATTTTAAAAAAAACGTTTGTTATTCAATTATAAATACTTACAAATAAAGATGTAATGGTAATAATAAAAAAAAAATTATATTATTATGCTTCACTCTAAAAGAACAAAAATATTTCGTGATTTTTGAAATTATAGTCTTAGTAAACATTTGGTAACAGCCTTAACTATAGTGAAACTAGGAAAAGCACGAAGCAGAGTAACGTGGTCATGGTCTTTATTTTCGGGGGAGGAGGTTATAACTTTATTATCACCTTTATACAGGTAAGAATTTCATTGAATTTTTCTCACTTTCCGAGACCCTCATAAATCGTGTTTTTCTTTCATGTTTTTTTTATTAGATAAAATATGGCAGTTGCATCAAATAATTATCGGGATTTTTTAATTAATTAATTAAAAAGATGAAACGTTGTAATCCTACACCGTATTTCCTTCTAACCAGCCTACTTGCTAGATAAGCAGCGTGTAAGATACAAATACAACGAGCTAATAGTTAAATTTATATGCTTAAGAAAATTTCAAATTAATTATTTGAAATAAATGCATGCGATACAAATGGTTTAACTAACTTCGTTTTGGGGTCATGAATGGCCAGGTGGTTAGGGCGCTCGATTCGCGATCAGAGGGTCGTGGGTTCGAATCCCAGTCCCACCAAACATGCTCGCCCTTACAGCCGTGGGGCCTAGCTGCCTTCCTTCTAGTCTTACACTGCTAAATTAGGGATGGCTAGCGCAGATAGCCCTCGTGTAGCTTTGCGCGAAATTCAAAAACAAACAAAGCGTTATGAAAAGAATTTGCTTAGGCGACAAGCTATTCTCGATAGCAGATATCAGCATTGTGCTATACCTCTGTAATTAGCTGCTTTATGGTGTAG